>NW_027228252.1:0-27222 GCF_037783145.1 Equus przewalskii
TGAGAGGTGGCATGCCCGACAGGTGATTCCGGAGTGTTCGCCGACTGGTTCTGGCGTAGCCGGCAGGTCATTTTGCGTTTAAGGCGGTGGTTCCGGCGAGTCGGCCGGTGGTTCCGGCATGTCCGGCAGGTGATTCCGGAGTGTTCGGCATGTGGTTCTGGCACCTCTGAGAGGTGGTTCCGTCATGCCCGGCAGGTGATGCCGGAGTCTCCGGCATTTGGTTCTGGCACCTCTGAGAGGTGGTTCCGGCATGCCCGTCAGGTGATTCCGGAGTGTCTGCCGAGTGGTTCTGGCGTAGTCGGCAGTTGACTTTGGCGTGTCCAGCTAGGTGGTTCTGGGGAGTGGATCAGCTGGTTCCGGCATACTCGGCAGGTGGTACCGGCGTGTCCAGAACATGGTTCTGGCACTTCTGAGAGATGGTTCCGGCATGCCCGGCAGGTGATTCCGGAGTGTCCGGCATGTGGTTCTGGCACCTCTGAGAGGTGGTTCCGGCATGCCCGACAGGTGATTCCGGAGTGTTCGCCAAGTGGTTCTGGCGTAGCCGGCAGGTCACTTTGCATGTCCGGCTGTGGTTCCGGCGAGTCGAGCCGGTGGTTCCGGCATAGCCGGCAGTTGATTTTGGCGTGTCCACTGGTGGTTCTGGGGAGTGGATCAGCTTGTTCCGGCATACTCGGCAGGTGGTACCCGCGTGTGCAGAACATGGTTCTGGCAAGTCTGAGAGGTGGTTCCGGCATGCCCGGCAGGTGATTCCGGAGTGTTCGCCAAGTGGTTCTGGCGTAGCCGGCAGGTGATTTTCCATGTCCGGTAATGGTTCCGGCTAGTCGAGCCGGTGGTTCCGGGATACTCGGCAGGTGGTACCGGCGTGTCCAGATCATGGTTCTGGCAAGTCTGAGAGGTGGTTCCGGCACGCCCGACAGGTGATTCCGGAGCGTCCGCCAAGTGCTTCTGGCGTACCCGGCAGGTGATTTTGGCATGTCCGACAGGTGTTTCTGGCGAGTCGAGCAGGTGGCTCAGGCATGCTCAGCTGGTGCTTCCGGCGTCTCTGGCACGTGGTTCTGGTGTGTCTGAGAGCTGGTTCTGGCATGTCCGGCAGATGATTCCGGAGTGTCCACCAAGTGGTTCTGGTATACCTGGCAGGTGATTTTAGCGTGTCCAGCAGGTGGTTCCGGCGAGCTCGGCGGTGGTACCGGCGTGTCCGGAACATGCTTCTGGCACGTCTGAGAGATGGTTCCGGCATGACCGGCAGGTGATTCCGGTGTGTCCGGCATGTGGTTTTGGCACCTCTGAGAGGTGGTTCCGGCATGCCCGACGTGATTCCGGAGTGTTCGACAAGTGGTTCTGGCGTAGCGGCAGGTCACTTTGCATGTCCGGCTGTGGTTCCGGCGAGTCGAGCCGGTTGTTCCGGCGTAGCCGGCAGTTGATTTTGGTGTGTCCACTAGGTGGTTTTGGGGAGTGGATCAGCTGGTTCCAGCATACTCGGCAGGTGGTATCGGCGTGTCCAGAGCATGGTTCTTTCAAGTCTGAGAGGTGGTTCCGGCACGCCCGACAGGTGATTCCGGAGCGTCCGCCAAGTGTTTCTGGCGTACCCGGCAGGTGATTTTGGCATGTCCGACAGGTGTTTCTTGCGAGTCGAGCAGGTGGCTCCGGCATGCTCAGCTGGTGCTTCCGGCGTCACTGGCACGTGGTTCTGGTGTGTCTGAGACCTGGTTCTGGCATGTCCGGCAGATGATTCCGGAGTGTCCACCAAGTGGTTGTGGCATACCCGGCAGGTGATTTTAGCGTGTCAGGTAGGTGGTTCCAGCGAGTCGAGTAGGTGGTTCCGGCGTGCTCGGCAGGTGGTGCAGGCGGGTCTGGCAGGTGGTTTCGGTCTGTTCGGGGTGTGGTTCCGGCATCTCAGGCACATGGTCCTGGCACGTCTGATAGGCGGTTCCGGCCGGCCCGACAGGTGTTTCCAGGTGTCCGCCAAGTGGTTGTGGCATAGCTGACAGGTGATGTTGGCGTGACCGGCAGGTGGTTCCAGCCAGCCCGGCAGGTGATTCCGGAGTGTCTCCCGAGTGGTTCTGGCGTTGCCGGCAGGTGATTTTGGCGTGTCCAGCGGGTGGTTTTGGCGAGTCGAGCAGGTGGTTCTGGCGTGCTCGGCAGGTGCTTCCGGTGTCATTGGCATGTGGTCCCGGCATGTCTGAGAGGTGGTTCCGCCATGCCCGGCAGGTGATTCCGGTGTGTTCCCCAAGTGGTTCTGGCGTAGCCGGTAGGTGATTTTGCATGTCCGGCAATGGTTCCGGCGAGTCAAGCCGGTGGTTCCGGCATGTCCAGCAGGTGGTTCCGGCGAGCTCGGCAGGTGGTAGCAGCGTGTCCGGAACATGGTTGTGGCACGTCTGAGAGATGGTTCCGGAATGCCCGGCTGTTGATTCTGGAGTGTCCGGCATGTGGTTCTGGCACCTCTGAGAGGTGGTTCCGTCATGCCCGGCAGGTGATTCCGGAGTGTCCGGAATGTGGTTCTGGCGTAGCCGGCAGGTCATTTTGCATGTCCGGCGGTGGTTCCGGCGAGTCGACCCGGTGGTTCCGGCGTGTCCGGCAGGTGGTTCTGGGGTGACCGGCACGAGGTTCTGGCACGTCTGAGAGTTGGTTCCCGCACGCCCGACAGGTGATTCCGGAGCGTCCGCCAAGTGTTTCTGGCGTACCCGGCAGGTGATTTTGGCATGTCCGACAGGTGTTTCTTGCGAGTCGAGCAGGTGGCTCAGGCATGCTCAGCTGGTGCTTCCGGCGTGTCTGGCACGTGGTTCTGGTGTGTCTGAGAGCTGGTTCTGGCATGTCCGGCAGATGATTCCGGAGTGTCCACCAAGTGGTTCTGGTATACCTGGCAGGTGATTTTGGCGTGTCAGGAAGGTGGTTCCGGCTAGTTGAGGAGGTGGATCATGCGTGCTCGGCAGGGGGTTCTTGCGGGTCTGGCAGGTGGTTTCGGTCTGTTCGGGGAGTGGTTCCGGAATCTCAGGCTCATGGTTCTGGCACCTCTGAGATGTGGTTCTGGTCGGCCCTACAGCTGATTCCGGAGTGTCCGCCAAGTGGTTCCGGCGTAGCTGAAAGGTGATGTTGGCGTGACCGGCAGCTGGTTCCAGCCAGCCCGGCAGGTGATTCCGGAGTGTCCGGCATGTGGTTCTGGCACCTCTGAGAGGTGGTTCCGGAATGCCCGGCAGGTGGTTCCGGAGTGTCTGCAGAGTGGTTCTGGGGTAGCCGGCAGGGGATTTTGGCGTGTCCAGCAGGTGGTTTTGGCGAGTCGAGCAGGTGGTTCTGGCATGCTCAGCAGGTGCTTCCGGTGTCATTGGCATGTGGTTCCGGCATGTCTGAGAGGTGGTTCCGCCATGCCCGGCAGGTGATTCCGGAGTGTTCGCCAAGTGGTTCTGGCGTAGCTGGCAGGTGATTTTGCATGTCCGGCAATGGTTCCGGCGAGTCGAGCCGGTGGTTCCGGCATGCCCGGCAGGTGATTCCGGAGTGTCCGGCATGTGGTTCTGGCACCTCTGTGAGGTGGTCCCGGCAATCCCGGCAGGTGATACCGGAGTGTCCGGCATTTGGTTCTCACACCTCTGAGAGGTGGTTCCGGAATGCCTGGCACGTGATTCCCGAGTGTCTGCCGAGTGGTTCTGGCGTGCTCGGCAGGTGCTTCCGGTGTCATTGGCATGTGGTCCCGGCATGTCTGAGAGGTGGTTCCGCCATGCCCGGCAGGTGATTCCGGAGTGTCCGCCAAGTGGTTCCGGCGTAGCTGAAAGGTGATGTTGGCATGACCAGCAGGTGCTTCCAGCCAGACGGGCAGGTGATTCCGGAGTGTCTGTCGAGTGGTTCTGGCGTAGCCGGCAGGTGATTTTGGCGTGTCCAGCAGGTGGTTTTGGCGAGTCGAGCAGGTGGTTCTGGCGTGCTCGGCAGGTGCTTCCGGTGTCATTGGCATGTGCTTCCGGCATGTCTGAGAGGTGGTTCCGCCATGCCCGGCAGGTGATTCCGGAGTGTTTGCCAAGTGGTTCTGGCGTAGCCGGCAGGTGATTTTGCATGTCCGGCAATGGTTCCGGAGAGTCGAGCCGGTGGTTTCGGCATGTCCAGCAGGTGGTTCCGGCATGCCCGGCAGGTGATTCCGGAGTGTCCGGCATGTGGTTCTGGCACCTCTGTGAGGTGGTTCCGGCATGCCCGGCATGTGGTTTCGGAGTGCCTGCCGAGTGGTTCTGGCGTATTCGGCAGGTGATTCTGGCTTGTCCAGCAGGTGGTTCTGGAGAGTGGATCAGCTGGTTCCGGCATACTTGGCAGGTGGTACCGGCATGTCCAGAACATGGTTCTGGCAAGTCTGAGAGGTGGCATGCCCGACAGGTGATTCCGGAGTGTTCGCCAACTGGTTCTGGCGTAGCCGGCAGGTCATTTTGCATTTAAGGCGGTGGTTCCGGCGAGTCGAGCCGGTGGTTCCGGCATGTCCGGCAGGTGATTCCGGAGTGTCCGGCATGTGGTTCTGGCACCTCTGAGAGGTGGTTCCGGCATGCCCGGCAGGTGATGCCGGAGTCTCCGGCATTTGGTTCTGGCACCTCTGAGAGGTGGTTCCGGAATGCCTGTCATGTGATTCCGGAGTGTCTGCCGAGTGGTTCTGGCGTAGCCGGCAGTTGACTTTGGCGTGTCCACTAGGTGGTTCTGGGGAGTGGATCAGCTGGTTCCGGCATACTCGGCAGGTGGTACCGGCGTGTCCAGAACATGGTTCTGGCACTTCTGAGAGATGGTTCCGGCATGCCCGGCAGGTGATTCCGGAGTGTCCGGCATGTGGTTCTGGCACCTCTGAGAGGTGGTTCCGGCATGCCCGACAGGTGATTCCGGAGTGTTCGCCAATTGGTTCTGGCGTAGCCGGCAGGTCACTTTGCATGTCCGGCTGTGGTTCCGGCGAGTCGAGCCGGTGGTTCCGGCATAGCCGGCAGTTGATTTTGGCGTGTCCACTAGGTGGTTCTGGGGAGTGGATCAGCTTGTTCCGGCATACTCGGCAGGTGGTACCCGCGTGTGCAGAACATGGTTCTGGCAAGTCTGAGAGGTGGTTCCGGCATGCCCGGCAGGTGATTCCGGAGTGTTCGCCAAGTGGTTCTGGCGTAGCCGGCAGGTGATTTTCCATGTCCGGTAATGGTTCCGGCTAGTCGAGCCGGTGGTTCCGGGATACTCGGCAGGTGGTACCGGCGTGTCCAGATCATGGTTCTGGCAAGTCTGAGAGGTGGTTCCAGCACGCCCGACAGGTGATTCCGGAGCGTCCGCCAAGTGCTTCTGGCGTACCCGGCAGGTGATTTTGGCATGTCCGACAGGTGTTTCTTGCGAGTCGAGCAGGTGGCTCAGGCATGCTCAGCTGGTGCTTCCGGCGTCTCTGGCACGTGGTTCTGGTGTGTCTGAGAGCTGGTTCTGGCATGTCCGGCAGATGATTCCGGAGTGTCCACCAAGTGGTTCTGGTATACCTGGCAGGTGATTTTAGCGTGTCCAGCAGGTGGTTCCGGCGAGCTCGGCAGGTGGTACCGGCGTGTCCGGAACATGCTTCTGGCACGTCTGAGAGATGGTTCCGGCATGACCGGCAGGTGATTCCGGTGTGTCCGGCATGTGGTTTTGGCACCTCTGAGAGGTGGTTCCGGCATGCCCGACGTGATTCCGGAGTGTTCGACAAGTGGTTCTGGCGTAGCCGGCAGGTCACTTTGCATGTCCGGCTGTGGTTCCGGCGAGTCGAGCCGGTTGTCCCGGCGTAGCCGGCAGTTGATTTTTGTGTGTCCACTAGGTGGTTTTGGGGAGTGGATCAGCTGGTTCCAGCATACTCGGCAGGTGGTATCGGCGTGTCCAGAGCATGGTTCTGGCAAGTCTGAGAGGTGGTTCCGGCACGCCCGACAGGTGATTCCGGAGCGTCCGCCAAGTGTTTCTGGCGTACCCGGCAGGTGATTTTGGCATGTCCGACAGGTGTTTCTTGCGAGTCGAGCAGGTGGCTCCGGCATGCTCAGCTGGTGCTTCCGGCGTCACTGGCACGTGGTTCTGGTGTGTCTGAGACCTGGTTCTGGCATGTCCGGCAGATGATTCCGGAGTGTCCACCAAGTGGTTGTGGCATACCCGGCAGGTGATTTTAGCGTGTCAGGTAGGTGGTTCCAGCGAGTCGAGTAGGTGGTTCCGGCGTGCTCGGCAGGTGGTGCAGGCGGGTCTGGCAGGTGGTTTCGGTCTGTTCGGGGTGTGGTTCCGGCATCTCAGGCACATGGTCCTGGCACGTCTGATAGGCGGTTCCGGCCGGCCCGACAGGTGTTTCCATGGTGTCCGCCAAGTGGTTGTGGCATAGCTGGCAGGTGATGTTGGCGTGACCGGCAGGTGGTTCCAGCCAGCCCGGCAGGTGATTCCGGAGTGTCTCCCGAGTGGTTCTGGCGTTGCCGGCAGGTGATTTTGGCATGTCCAGCGGGTGGTTTTGGCGAGTCGAGCAGGTGGTTCTGGCGTGCTCGGCAGGTGCTTCCGGTGTCATTGGCATGTGGTCCCGGCATGTCTGAGAGGTGGTTCCGCCATGCCCGGCAGGTGATTCCGGTGTGTTCCCCAAGTGGTTCTGGCGTAGCCGGTAGGTGATTTTGCATGTCCGGCAATGGTTCCGGCGAGTCAAGCCGGTGGTTCCGGCATGTCCAGCAGGTGGTTCCGGCGAGCTCGGCAGGTGGTAGCAGCGTGTCCGGAACATGGTTGTGGCACGTCTGAGAGATGGTTCCGGAATGCCCGGCTGTTGATTCTGGAGTGTCCGGCATGTGGTTCTGGCACCTCTGAGAGGTGGTTCCGTCATGCCCGGCAGGTGATTCCGGAGTGTCCGGAATGTGGTTCTGGCGTAGCCGGCAGGTCATTTTGCATGTCCGGCGGTGGTTCCGGCGAGTCGACCCGGTGGTTCCAGCGTGTCCGGCAGGTGGTTCTGGGGTGACCGGCACGAGGTTCTGGCACGTCTGAGAGTTGGTTCCCGCACGCCCGACAGGTGATTCCGGAGCGTCCGCCAAGTGTTTCTGGCGTACCCGGCAGGTGATTTTGGCATGTCCGACAGGTGTTTCTTGCGAGTCGAGCAGGTGGCTCAGGCATGCTCAGCTGGTGCTTCCGGCGTGTCTGGCACGTGGTTCTGGTGTGTCTGAGAGCTGGTTCTGGCATGTCCGGCAGATGATTCCGGAGTGTCCACCAAGTGGTTCTGGTATACCTGGCAGGTGATTTTGGCGTGTCAGGAAGGTGGTTCCGGCTAGTTGAGGAGGTGGATCATGCGTGCTCGGCAGGGGGTTCTTGCGGGTCTGGCAGGTGGTTTCGGTCTGTTCGGGGAGTGGTTCCGGAATCTCAGGCTCATGGTTCTGGCACCTCTGAGATGTGGTTCTGGTCGGCCCTACAGCTGATTCCGGAGTGTCCGCCAAGTGGTTCCGGCGTAGCTGAAAGGTGATGTTGGCGTGACCGGCAGCTGGTTCCAGCCAGCCCGGCAGGTGATTCCGGAGTGTCCGGCATGTGGTTCTGGCACCTCTGAGAGGTGGTTCCGGAATGCCCGGCAGGTGGTTCCGGAGTGTCTGCAGAGTGGTTCTGGGGTAGCCGGCAGGGGATTTTGGCGTGTCCAGCAGGTGGTTTTGGCGAGTCGAGCAGGTGGTTCTGGCATGCTCAGCAGGTGCTTCCGGTGTCATTGGCATGTGGTTCCGGCATGTCTGAGAGGTGGTTCCGCCATGCCCGGCAGGTGATACCGGAGTGTCCAGCATTTGGTTCTGGCACCTGTGAGAGGTGGTTCCGGAACGCCCGGCATATGATTCCGGAATGTCTGCCGAGTGGTTCTAGCGTAGCCGGCAGGTGATTTTGGCGTGTCCAGCAGGTGGTTCCGGCGAGCTCGGCAGGTGGTTCCGGCATGTCCGGAACATGGTTCTGGCACGTTTGAGAGATGGTTCCGGCATGCCCGGCAGGTGATTCCGGAGTGTCCGGCATGTGGTTCTGGCATCTCTGAGAGGTGGTTCCGGCATGCCCGGCAGTTGGTTACGGAGTGTCTGCCGAGTGCTTCTGGCGTAGCCGGCAGGTGATTCTGGCTTGTCCAGCAGGTGGTTTTGGCGAGTCGAGCAGGTGGTTCTGGCGTGCTCGGCAGGTGCTTCCGGTGTCATTGGCATGTGGTTCCGGCATCTCTGAGAGGTGGTTCCGGCATGCCCGGCAGTTGGTTACGGAGTGTCTGCCGAGTGCTTCTGGCGTAGCCGGCAGGTGATTCTGGCGTATCCAGCAGGTGGTTCTGGGGAGTGGATCAGGTGGTTCCGGCATACTCGGCAGGTGGTACCGGCGTGTCCGGAACATGGTTCTGGCAAGTCTCAGAGGTGGTTCCGGCATGCCCGACAGGTGATTCCGGAGTGTTCGCCAAGTGGTTCTGGCGTAGCCGGCAGGTGATTTTGCATGTCCGGCTGTGGTTCTGGCGAGTCGAGCCGGTGGTTCCGGCATGTCCAGCAGGTGGTTCCGGCATGCCCGGCAGGTGATTCGGGAGTGTCCGGGATGTGGTTCTGGCACATCTGAGAGGTAGTTCCGGCATGCCCGGCAGGTGATACCGGAGTGTCCGCAGAGTGGTTCTGGAGTAGCCGGCAGGTGATTCTGGCGTATCCAGCAGGTGGTTCTGGGGAGTGGATCAAGTGGTTCCGGCATACTCGGCAGGTGGTACCGGCGTGTCCGGAACATGGTTCTGGCAAGTCTGAGAGGTGGTTCCGGCATGCCCGACAGGTGATTCCGGAGTGTTCGCCAAGTGGTTCTGGCGTAGCCGGCAGGTCATTTTGCATGTCCGGCGGTGGTTGCGGCGAGTCGAGCCGGTGGTTGCGGCGTATCCAGCAGGTGTTTCCTGTCTGTCCGGCGGTGGTTCCGGCGAGTCGAGCTGGTGGTTCCGGCGTGTCCGGCAGGTGGTTCTGGCGTGACCGGCACGAGGTTCTGGCACGTCTGAGAGTTGGTTCCGGCATGCCCGACAGGTGATTCCGGAGTGTCCGCCACGTGGTTCTGGCGTACCCGGCAGGTGATTTTGGCGTCTCTGGCATGTGTTTCATACAAGTCGAGCATTTGGCTCAGGCATGCTCAGCAGTTGCTTCCGGCGTGTCTGGCACGTGGTTCTGGTGTGTCTGAGAGCTGGTTCTGACATGTCCGGCAGATGATTCCGGAGTGTCCACCAAGTGGTTGTGGCATACCCGGCAGGTGATTTTAGCGTGTCAGGTAGGTGGTTCCGGCGAGTCGAGTAGGTGGTTCCGGCGTGCTCGGCAGGTGGTTCAGGCGGGTCTGGCAGGTGGTTTCGGTCTTTTCGGGGTGTGGTTCCGGCATCTCAGGCACATGGTTCTGGCACGTCTGAGAGGTGGTTCCGGCCCGCCCGACAGGTGTTTCCATGGTGTCCGCCAAGTGGTTCTGGCATAGCTGGCAGGTGATGTTGGCGTGACCGGCAGGTGGTTCCAGCCAGCCCGACAGCTGATTCCGAAGACTTCACCAAATGGTTGTGGCGTAGCCGGCAGGTGATTTTGGCTTGTCCAGCAGGTGGTTTTGGCGAGTCCAGCAGGTGGTTCTGGCGTGATTGGCAGGTGCTTCCGGTGTCATTGGTATGTGGTTCCGGCATGTCTGAGAGGTGGTTCCGCCATGCCCGGCAGGTGATTCTGGAGTGTTCGCCAAGTGGTTCTGACATAGCCGGCAGGTGATTTTGCATGTCCGGCAATGGTTCCGGCGAGTCGTGCCGGTGGTTCCGGCATGTCCGGCAGGTGGCTCCGGCATGCCCGGCAGGTGATTCTGGAGTGTCCGGCGTGTGGTTCTGGCACCTCTGAGAGGTGGTTTCGGCATGCCCGTCAAGTGATACCGGAGTGTTCGCCAAGTGGTTCTGGCATACCCGGCAGGTGATTTTGGCGTGTCTGGCAGGTGTTTCTTGCAAGACGAGCATTTGGCTCAGGCATGATCAGCAGGTGCTTCCGGCGTGTCCGGCCCCTGGTTCTGGTGTGTCTGAGAGCTGGTTCTGGCATGTCCGGCAGATGATTCCGGAGTGTCCACCAAGTGGTTGTGGCATACCCGGCAGGTGATTTTAGCCTGTCAGGTAGGTGGTTCCGGCGAGTCGAGTAGGTGGTTCCGGCGTGCTCGGCAGGTGGTTCAGGCGGGTCTGGCAGGTGGTTTCGGACTGTTCGGGGAGTGGATCCGGCATGTCAGGCACATGGTTCTGGCATGTCTGAGAGGTGGTTTCGGCCGGCCGGAGAGGTGATTCCGGAGTGTCTACCGTGTGGTTCTTGCGTAGCCGGCAGGTCATTTTGCATGTCCGGCGGTGGTTCCGGCGAGTCGAGCCGGTGGTTCCGGCGTGTCCAGCAGGTGATTCCGAAGTGCTCACCAAATGGTTGTGGCGTAGCCGGAAGGTGATTTAGGCGTGTCCACCAGGTCGTTTTGGCGAGTCGAGCAGGTGGTTCCGCCATGCCCGGCAGGTGATTCCGGAGTGTTCCCCAAGTGGTTATGGCATAGCCGGCAGGTGATTTTGCATGTCCTGCCATGGTTCCGGCGAGTCGAGCCGGTGGTTCCGGCATGTCCGGCAGGTGGTTCCGGCATGCCCGGCAGGTGGTTGCGGCATGTCCAGCACGTGCTTCCAGCATGCCCTCAGGTGATTCCGGAGTGTCTGGCATGTGGTTCTGGCACCTCTGAGAGGTGGTTCCGGAATGCCTGGCATGTGATTCCGGAGTGTCTGCCGAGTGGTTCTGGCGTTGCCGGCAGTTGATTTTGGCGTGCCCACTAGGTGGTTCTGGGGAGTGGATCAGCTGGTTCTGGCATACTCGGCAGGTGGTACCGGCATTTCCAGAACATGGTTCTGGAAAGTCTTAGAGGTGGTTCCGGCACGCCTGACAGGTGATTCCGGAGCGTCCGCCAAGTGTTTCTGGCGTACCCTGCAGGTGATTTTGGCATGTCCGAGCGGTGTATCTTGCGAGTCGAGCAGGTGGCTCAGGCATGCTCAGCAGGTGCTTCCGGCGTCTCTGGCACGTGGTTCTGGTGTGTCTGAGAGCTGGTTCTGGCATGTCCGGCAGACGATTCCGGAGTGTCCACCAAGTGGTTCTTGTATACCTGGCAGGTGATTTTGGCGTGTCAGGAAGTTGGTTCCGGCTAGTTGAGCAGGTGGATCAGGCGTGCTTGCCAGGGGGTTCAGGCGGGTCTGGCAGGTGGTTTCGGTCTGTTCGGGGAGTGGTTCCGGCATCTCAGGCTCTTGGTTCTGGCACGTCTGATAGGTGGTTCCGGCCGGCCCGACAGGTGTTTCCATGGTGTCCGCCAAGTGGTTCTGGCATAGCTGGCAGGTGATGTTGGCGTGATCGGCAGGTGGTTCCAGCCAGCCCGGCAGGTGATTCCGAAGTGTTCACCAAATGGTTGTGGCTTAGCCGGAAGGTGATTTTGGCGTGTCCAGAAGGTGGTTTTGGCGAGTCGAGCAGGTGGTTCTGGCGTGCTCGGCAGGTGCTTCCGGTGTCATTGGCATGTGGTTCCGGCATGTCTGAGAGGTGGTTCCGCCATGCCCGGCAGGTGATTCCGGAGTTTTCGCCAAGTGGTTCTGGCATAGCCGGCAGGTGATTTTGCATGTCCGACAATGGTTCCGGCGTGTCGAGCCGGTGGTTCCGGCATGTCCGGCAGGTGATTCCGGAGTGTCCGGCATGTGGTTCCAGCACCTCTGAGAGGTGGTTCCGGCATGCCCGGCAGGTGATACCGGAGTGTCTGCTGAGTGGTTCTGGCACCTCTGAGATGTGGTTCCGGCCGGCCGGAGAGGTGTTTCTGGAGTGTCCGCCAAGTGGTTCTGGTGTAGCTGAAAGGTGATGTTGGCCTGACCAGCAGGTGGTTCCAGCCAGCACGGCAGGTGATTCCGGAGTGTCTGCCGTGTGGTTCTGGCGTAGCTGGCAGGTGATTTTGGCGTGTCCAGCAGGTGGTTCCGGCGAGCTCGGCAGGTGGTACCAGCGTGTCCGGAACATGGTTCTGACACGTCTGAGAGATGGTTCCGGCATGCCCGGCAGGTGATTCCGGAGTGTCCGGCATGTGGTTCTGGCACCTCTGAGAGGTGGTTCCGGCATGCCCGGCATGTGATAACGGAGTGTCCAGCATTTGGTTCTGGCACCTCTGAGAGGTGGTTCCGGAATGCCTGGCATGTGATTCCGGAGTGTCTGCCGAGTGGTTCTGGCATAGCCAGCAGGTGATTTTGGCGTGTCCAACAGGTGGTTCCGGAGAGCTCGGCACGTGGTTCCGGCATGTCCGGAACATGGTTCTGGCACGTCTGAGAGATGGTTCCGGCATGCCCGGCAGGTGATTCCGGAGTGTCCGGCATGTGGTTCTGGCACCTCTGAGCCGTGGTTCCGGCATGCCCGGCAGTTGGTTACGGAGTGTCTGCCGAGTGGTTGTGGAGTAGCCGGCAGGTGATTCTGGCGTATCCAGCAGGTGGTTCTGGGGAGTGGATCAGGTGGTTCCGGCATACCCGGCAGGTGGTACCGGCGTGTCTGGAACTTGGTTCTGGCAAGTCTGAGAGGTGGTTCCGCCATGTCTGGCAGGTGGTTCCGGCATGCCCCGCAGTTGATTCCGGAGTGTCCGGCATGTGGTTCTGGCACCTCTGAGAGGTGGTTCCGGCATGCCCGACAGGTGATTCCGGAGTGTTCGCCAAGTGGTTCTGGCGTAGCCGGCAGGTCACTTTGCATGTCGGGCTGTGGTTCCGGCTAGTCGAGCCGGTGGTTCCGGCATAGCCGGCAGTTGATTTTGGCGTGTCCACTAGGTGGTTCTGGGGAGTGGATCAGCTGGTTCCGGCATACTCGGCAGGTGGTACCGGCGTGTCGAGAACATGGTTCTGGCAAGTCTGAGAGCTGGTTCCGGCACGCCCGACAGGTGATTCCGGAGCGTCCACCAAGTGTTTCTGGCGTACCCTGCAGGTGATTTTGGCATGTCCGACCGGTGTTTCTTGCGAGTCGAGCAGGTGGCTCAGGCATGCTCAGCTGGTGCTTCCGGCATCTCTGGCACGTGGTTCTGGTGTGTCAGAGAGCTGGTTCTGCAATGTTCGGCAGATGATTCCGGAGTGTCCACCAAGTGGTTCTGGTATACCTGGCAGGTGAATTTGGCGTGTCAGGAAGGTGGTTCCGGGTAGTTGAGCTGGTGGATCAGGCGTGCTCGCCAGGGGGTTCAGTTGGATCTGGCAGGTGGTTTCGTGCTGTTCGGGGTATGATTCCGGCATCTCAGGCACATGGTTCTGGCACGTCTGAGAGGTGGTTCCGGCCGGCCCGACAGGTGTTTCCGGAGTGTCCGCCAAGTGGTTCTTGCGTATCTGAAAGGTGATGTTGGCGTGACCGGCTGGTGGTTCCAGCCAGCCCGGCAGGTGATTCCTGAGTGTCTGCCGAGTGGTTCTGGCGTGCTCGGCAGGTGCTTCCGGTGTCATTGGCATGTGGTTCCGGCATGTCTGAGAGGTGGTTAGGCCATGCCCGGCAGGTGATTCCGGAATGTTCACCAAGTGGTTCTGGCGTAGCCGGCAGGTGATTTTGCATGGCCGGCAATGGTTCCGGCGAGTCGAGCCGGTGGTTCCGGCATGTCCAGCAGGTGGTTCCGGCATGCCCGGCAGGTGATTCCGGAGCGTCCGGCATGTGGTTCTGGCACCTCTGAGAGGTGGTTCCGGCATGCCCGGCAGGTGATTCCGAAGAGTTCACCAAATGGTTGTGGCGTAGCCGGCAGGTGATTTTGGCGTGTCAGGAAGGCGGTTTCGGCTAGTTGAGCAGGTGGATCAGGCGTGCTCGCCAGGGGGTTCAGGCATACCCGGCAGGTGATTTTGGCGTGTCTGGCAGGTGCTTCTCACAAGTCCAGCATTTGGCTCAGGCATGCTCAGCAGGTGCTTCCGGCGTGTCCGGCACGTGGTTCTGGTGTGTCTGAGAGCTGGTTCTGGCATGTCCGGCAGATGATTCCGGAGTGTCCACCAAGTGGTTGTGGCATACCCGGCAGGTGATTTTAGCTTGTCAGGTAGGTGGTTCCAGCGAGTAGAGCAGGTGGTTCTGGCGTGCTCGGCAGGTGGTTCAGGCGTGTCTGGCAGGTGGTTTCGGTCTGTTCGGGGTGTGGTTCCGGCATCTCAGGCACATGGTTCTGGCACGTCTGATAGGTGGTTCCGGCCGGCCCGACAGGTGTTTCCATGGTGTCCGCCAAGTGGTTCTGGCATAGCTGTCAGGTGATGTTGGCATGACCGGCAGGTGGTTCCAGCCAGCCCGGCAGGTGATTCCGAAGTGTTCACCAAATGGTTGTGGCGTAGCCGGCAGGTGATTTTGGCGTGTCCAGCAGGTGGTTTTGGCGAGTCGAGCAGGTGGTTCTGGCGTGCTCGGCACGTGCTTCCGGTGTCATTGGCATGTGGTTCCGGCATGTATGAGAGGTGCTTCCGCCATGCCCGGCAGGTGATTCCGCAGTGTTCGCCAAGTGGTTCTGGCGTAGCCGGCAGGTGATTTTGCATGTCCGGCAATGGTTCCGGCGAGTCGAGCCGGTGGTTCCGACATGTCCGGCAGGTGGTTCCGGCATGCCCGGCAGGTGATTCCGGAGTGTCCGGCATGTGGTTCTGGCACCTCTGAGAGGTGGTTCCAGCATGCCCGGCAGGTGATACCGGAGTGTTCGGCATTTGGTTCTCAAACCTCTGAGAGGTGGTTCCGGAATGCCTGGCATGTGATTCCCGAGTGTCTGCCGAGTGGTTCTGGCGTAGCCGGCAGGTGATTTTGGCATGTCCAGCATGTGGTTCCGGCGAGCTCGGCAGGTGGTTCCGGCATGTCCTGAACATGGTTGTGGCAAGTCTGAGAGAAGGTTCCGGCATGCCCGGCAGGTGTTTCCGGAGTGTCCGGCATACGGTTCTGGCACCTCTGAGAGGTGGTTCCGGCATGCCCGGCATGTGGTTCCGGAGTGTCTGCCGAGTGGTTCTGGCGTAGCCGGCAGGTGATTTTGGCGTGTCCAGCAGGTGGTTTTGGCGAGTCGAGCAGGTGGTTCTGGCGTGCTCGGCAGGTGCTTCCGGTGTCATTGGCATGTGGTTCCGGCATGTCTGAGAGGTGGTTCCGCCATGCCTGGCAGGTGATTCCTGAGTGTTCGCCAAGTGGTTCTGGCGTAGTCGGCAGGTCATTTTGCATGTCCGGCAATGGTTCCGGCGTGTCGAGCCGGTGGTTCCGGCATGTCCGGCAGGTGGTTCCGGCATGCCCAGCAGGTGATTCCGGAGTGTCAGGCATGTGGTTCTGGCACATCTGAGAGATGGTTCCGGCATGCCCGGCAGGTGATTCCGAAGAGTTCCCCAAGTGGTTCAGGCATAGCCGGCAGGTGATTATGCATGTCCGGCAATGGTTCCGGCCAGTCGAGCCGGGGGTTCCGGCATGTCCGGCAAGTGATTCCGGCATGTCCAGCAGGTGGTGCCGTCATGCCCGGCAGGTGATTCTGGATTGTCCAGAATGTCGTTCTGACACCTGTGAGAGGTGGTTCCGGCATGCCCGGCAGGTGATACCGGAGTCTCCGGCATTTGGTTCTGGCACCTCTGGGAGGTGGTTCCGGAATGCCTGGCATGTGATTCCGGAGTGTCTGCCGAGTGGTTCTGGCGTAGCCGGCAGTTGATTTTGGCGTGTCCACTAGGTGGTTCTGGGGAGTGGATCAGCTGGTTCCGGCATACTTGGCAGGTGGTACCGGCGTGTCTAGAACATGGTTCTGGAAAGTCTGAGAGGTGGTTCCGGCATGCCCGACAGGTGATTCCGGAGCGTCCGCCAAGAGTTTCTGGCGTACCCGGCAGGTGATTTTGGCATGTCCGACAGGTGTTTCTTGCGAGTCGAGCAGGTGGCTCAGGCATGCTCAGCTGGTGCTTCCGGCATCTCTGGCACGTGGTTCTGGTGTGTCTGAGAGCTGGTTCTGGCATCTCCGGCAGATGATTCCGGAGTGTCCACCAAGTGGTTCTGGTATACCTGGCAGGTGATTTTGGCGTGTCAGGAAGGTGGTTCCGGCTAGTTGAGCAGGTGGATCAGGCGTGCTCGCCAGGGGGTTCAGGCGGGTCTGGCAGGTGGTTTCGGTCTGTTCGGGGAGTGGTTCCGGCATCTCAGGCACATGGTTCTGGCACGTCTGATAGGTGGTTCCGGCCGGCCGACAGGTGTTTCCATGGTGTCCGCCAAGTGCTTCTGGCATAGCTGGCACGTGATGTTGGCGTGACCGGCAGGTGGTTCCGGTCTGTCCGGCAGGTGGTTCTGGCGTGTCCTCACGAGGTTCTGGCACGTCTGAGACTTGGTTCCAGCATGCCCGACAGGTGATTCCGGAGTGTCCGCCACGTGGTTCTGGCGTACCCGGCAGGTGATTTTGGCGTGTCTGGCAGGTGTTTCTTGCAAGTCGAGCATTTGGCTCAGGCATGCTCAGCAGGTGCTTCCGGGGAGTCTGGCACGTGGTTCTGGTGTGTCTGAGAGCTGGTTCTGGCATGTCCGGAAGATGATTCCGGACTGTCCACCAAGTGGTTGTGGCATACCCGGCAGGTGATTTTAGCGTCAGGTAGGTGGTTCCGGAGAAACGAGTAGGTGGTTCCGGCGTGCTCGGCAGGTGGTTCAGGCGGGTCTGGCAGGTGGTTTCGGTCTGTTCGGGGTGTGGTTCCGGCATCTCAGGCACATGGTTTTGTCACATCTGAGAGGTGGTTGCGGCCGGCCCGACAGGTGTTTCCGGAGTGTCCGCCAAGTGGTTCTGGCGTGGCTGAAAGGTGATGTTGGCGTGACCGGCAGGTGGTTCCAGCCAGCCCGGCAGGTGATTCCGGAGTGTCTGCCGAGTGGTTCTGGCGTAGCCGGCAGGTGATTTTGGCGTGTCCAGCGGGTGGTTTTGGCGAGTCGAGCAGATGGTTCTGGCGTGCTCGGCAGGTGCTTCCGGTGTCATTGGCATGTGGTTCCGGCATGTGTGAGAGGTGGTTCCGCCATGCCCGGCAGGTGATTCCGGAGTGTCCGGAATGTGGTTCTGGCACCTCTGAGAGGTGGTTCCGGCATGCCCGGCAGGTGATACCGGAGTGTCCGGCATTTGGTTCTGGCGCCTCTGAGAGGTGGTTCCGGAATGCCTGGGATGTGATTCCGGAGTGTCTGCCGATTGGTTCTGGCGTAGCCGGCAGGTGATTTTGGCGTGTCCAGCATGTGGTTCCGGCGAGCTCGGCAGGTGGTTCCGGCATGTCCGGAACATGGTTCTGGCAAGTCTGAGAGATGGTTCCGGCATGCCCGGCAGGTGATTCCGGAGTGTCCGGCTTGTGGTTCTGGCACCTCTGAGAGGTGGTTCCGGAATGCCTGGCATGTGATTCAGGAGTGTCCGGCATGTGGTTCTGGCACCTCTGAGAGGTGGTTCCGGCATGCCCGGCAGTTGGTTGTGGAGTGTCTGCCGAGCGGTTCAGGTGCTTGTGGCGTATCCAGCAGGTGGTTCTGGGGAGTGGACCAGGTGGTTCCGGCATACTCGGCAGGTGGTACCGGCGTGTCCGGAACATGGTTCTGGCAAGTCTGAGAGGTGGTTCCGGCATGCCCGACAGGTGATTCCGGAGTGTTCGCAAAGTGGTTCTGGCGTAGCCGGCAGGTCATTTTGCATGTCTGGCGGTGGTTCCCTCGAGTCGAGCCGGTGGTTCCCGCGTATCCAGCAGTGGTTTCCGGTCTGTCCGGCAGGTGGTTCTGGCGTGACCGGCACGAGGTTCTGGCACGTCTGAGAGTTGGTTCCGGCATGCCCGACAGGTGATTCCGGCGTGTCCGCCACGTGGTTCTGGCGTACCCGGCAGGTGATTTTGGCGTGTCTGGCAGGTGTTTCTTGCAAGTCGAGCATTTGGCTCAGGCATGCTCAGCAGGTGCTTCCGGCGTGTCTGGCACGTGGTTCTGGTGTGTCTGAGAGCTGGTTCTGGCATGTCCGGCAGATGATTCCTTAGTGTCCACCAAGTGGTTGTGGCATACCCGGCAGGTGATTTTAGCGTGTCAGGTAGGTGGTTCGGCGAGTCCAGTAGGTGGTTCTGGTGTGCTCGTCAGGTGGTTCGTGCGTGTCCGGCAGGTGGTTCTGGCATGCCCGGCAGGTGATACCGGAGTCTCCGGCATTTGGTTCTGGCACCTCTGAGAGGTGGTTCCGGAATGCCTGGCATGTGATTCCGGAGTTTCTGCTGAGTGGTTCTGGCGTAGCAGGCAGGTGATTTTGGCGTGTCCAGAAGGTGGTTGTGGCCAGTCGAGCAGGTGGTTCTGGCGTGCTCGGCAGGTGCTTCCGGTGTCATTGGCATGTGGTTCCGGCATGTCTGAGAGGTGGTTACGCCATGCCCGGCAGGTGATTCCTGAGTGTTCGCCAAGTGGTTCTGGCGTAGCCGGCAGGTGATTTTGCATGTCCGGGAATGGTTCTGGCGAGTCGAGCCGGTGGTTCCGGCATGTCCGGCAGGTGGTTCCGGCATGCCCGGCAGGTGATTCCGGAGTGTCCGGCATGTGGTTCTGGCACCTCTGAGAGGTGGTTCCGGCATGCCCGGCAGGTGATAACGGAGTGTCGCCAAGTGGTTCTGGCGTAGCCGGCAGGTGATTTTGCATGTCCGGCAATGGTTGTGGCGAGTCGAGCCGGTGGTTCCGGCATGTCCGGCAGGTGGTTCCGGCATGCCCGGCAGGTGATTCCGGAGTGTCCGGCATGTGGTTCTGGCACATCTGAGAGGTGGTTCCGGCATGTCGGCAGGTGATACCGGAGTGTCCGCAGAGTGGTTCTGGAGTAGCCGGCAGGTGATTCTGGCGTATCCAGCAGGTGGTTCTGGGGAGTGGATCAAGTGTTTCCGGCATTCTCGGCAGGTGGTACCGGCGTGTCCGGAACATGGTTCTGGCAAGTCTGAGAGGTCATTCCGGCATGCCCGACAGGTGATTCCGGAGTGTTCGCCAAGTGGTTCTGGCGTAGCCGGCAGGTCATTTTGCATGTCCGGCGGTGGTTGCGGCGAGTCGAGCCGGTGGTTGCGGCGTATCCAGCAGGTGTTTCCTGTCTGTCCAACAGGTGGTTCTGGCGTGACCGGCACGAGGTTCTGGCACGTCTGAGAGTTGGTTCCGGCATGCCCGACAGGTGATTCAGGAGTGTCCGCCACGTGGTTCTGGCGTACCCTGCAGGTGATTTTGGCATGTCTGGCAGGTGTTTCTTGCAAGTCAAGCATTTGGCTTAGGCATGCTCAGCAGGTGCTTCTGGCGTGTCTGGCACGTGGTTCTGGTGTGTCTGAGAGCTGGTTCTGGCATGTCCGGCAGATGATTCCGGAGTGTCCACCAAGTGATTGTGGCATATCCGGAAGGTGATTTTAGCGTGTCAGGTAGGTGGTTCCGGCGAGTCGAGTAGATGGTTCCGGCGCGCTCGGCAGGTGGTTCAGGCGGGTCTGGCAGGTGGTTTCGGTCTGTTCCGGGTGTGGTTCCGGCCTCTCAGGCACATGGTTCTGGCACGTCTGAGAGGTGGTTCCGGCCGGCCCGACAGGTTTTTCCATGGTGTCCTCCAAGTGGTTCTGGCGTAGCTGGCAAGTGATGTTGGCGTGACCGGCAGGTGGTTCCAGCCAGCCCGGCAGGTGATTCCGAAGATTTCACCAAATGGTTGTGGCGTAGCCGGCAGGTGATTTTGGCGTGTCCAGCAGGTGGTTTTGGCGAGTCGAGCAGGTGGTTCTTGCGTGCTCGGCAGGTGCTTCCGGTGTCATTGGCATGTGGTTCCGGCATGTCTGAGAGGTGGTTCCGCCATGCCAGGCATGTGATTCCTGAGTGTTCGCCAAGTGGTTCTGGCGTAGTCGGCAGGTCATTTTGCATGTCCGGCAATGGTTCCGGCGAGTCGAGCCGGTGGTTCCGGCATGTCCGGCAGGTGGTTCCGGCATGCCCGGCAGGTGATTCCGGAGTGTCCGGCATGTGGTTCTGGCACATCTGAGAGATGGTTCCGGCATGCCCGGCAGGTGATACCGGAGTGTCCGCAGAGTGGTTCTGGAGAAGCCGGCAGGTGATTCTGTCATATCCAGCAGGTGGTTCTGGGGAGTGGATCAAGTTGTTCCGGCATACTCGGCAGGTGGTACCGGCGTGTCCGGAACATGGTTCTGGCAAGTCTGAGAGGTGGTTCCGGCATGCCCGACAGGTATTTCCATGGTGTCCGCCAAGTGGTTCTGGCATAGCTGTCAGTTGATGTTGGCGTGACCGGCAGGTGGTTCCAGCCAGCCCGGCAGGTGATTCCGAAGAGTTCACCAAATGGTTGTGGCGTAGCCGGCAGGTGATTTTGGCGTGTCCAGCAGGTGGTTCCGCCGAGCTCGGCAGGTGGTACCAGCGTGTCCGGAAGATGTTTCTGCCACGTCTGAGAGATGGTTCCGGCATGCCCGGCAGGTGATTCCGGAGTGTCCGGCATGTGGTTCTGGCACCTCTGAGAGGTGGTTCCGGCATGCCCGGCAGGTGATACCGGAGTCTCCAGCATTTGGTTCTGGCACCTCTGAGATGTGGTTCCGGAATGCCTGGCATGTGATTCCGGAGTGTCTGCCGAGTGGTTCTGGCGTAGCCGGCAGTTGATTTTGGCGTGTCCACTAGGTGGTTCTGGGGAGTGGATAAGGTGGTTCCGGCATACTCTGCAGGTGGTACCGGCGTGTCCGGAACATGGTTCGGGCAAGTCTGAGAGGCGGTTCCGGCACGCCCGACAGGTGATTCCGGAGTGTCCGGCATGTGGTTCTGGCACCTCTGAGAGGTGGTTCCGGCACGCCCGGCAGGTGATTCCGGAGTGTCCGCCATGTGGTTCTGGCACCTCTGAGAGGTGGTTCCGGCATGCCCGGCAGGTGGTTCCGGAGTGCCTGCCGAGTGGTTCTGGCGTAGTCGGCAGGTGATTCTGGCGTGTCCAGCAGGTGGTTCTGGGGAGTGGATCAGGTGTTTCCGGCATACTCGGCAGGTGGTACCGTCGTGTCCGGAACATGGTTCTGGCAAGTCTGAGAGGCGGTTCCGGCATGCCCGACAGGTTATTCCGGAGTGTTCGCCAAGTGGTTCTGGCGTAGCCGGCAGGTCATTTTGCATGTCCGGCGGTGGTTCCGGCGAGTCGAGCCGGTGGTTCCGGCGTGTCCGGCAGGTGGTTCCGGAGTGTCCGCCACGTGGTTCTGGCGTACCCGGCAGGTGATTTTGGCGTGTCTGCCGAGTGGTTCTGGCGTAGCCGGCAGATGATTTTGGCGTGTCCAGCGGGTGGTTTTTGCGAGTCGAGCAGGTGGTTCTGGCGTGCTCGGCAGGTGCTTCCGGTGTGTTCGCCAAGTGGTTCTGGCGTAGCTGGTAGGTGATTTTGCATGTCCGGCAATGTTTCCGGCGAGTCGAGCCGGTGGTTCCTGCATGTCCAGCAGGTGGTTCCGGCATGCCCGGCAGGTGATTCCGGAGTGTCCGGCATGTGGTTCTGGCACCTCTGAGAGGTGGTTCCGGAATGCCTGGCATGTGATTCCTGAGTGTCTGCCGAGTGGTTCTACCGTAGCCGGTAGGTGATTTTGGCGTGTCCAGAAGGTGATTCCGGCGAGCTCTGCAGGTGCTTCCGGCATGTCTGGAACATGGTTCTGGCAAGTCTGAGAGATGGTTCCGGCATGCCCGGCAGGTGATTCCGGAGTGTCCGGCATGTGGTTCTGGCACCTCTGAGAGGTGGTTCCGGCATGCCCGGCAGTTGGTTCCGGAGTGTCTGCCGAGTGGTTCTGGAGTAGCCGGCAGGTGATTCCTGCGTTTCCAGCAGGTGGTTCTGGGGACTGGATCAGGTGGTTCCGGCATACTCGGCAGGTGGTACCGGCGTGTCCGGAACATGGTTCTGGCAAGTCTGAGAGGTGGTTCCGGCATGCCCGACAGGTGATTCCGGAGTGTTCGCCAAGTGGTTCTGGCGTAGCCGGCAGGTCATTTTGCATGTCTGGCGGTGGTTCCGGCGAGTCGAGCCGGTGGTTGCGGCGTATCCAGCAGGTGTTTCCGGTCTGTCCGGCAGGTGGTTCTGGCGTGACCGGCACGAGGTTCTGGCACGTCTGAGAGTTGGTTCCGGCATGCCCGACAGGTGTTTCTGGACTTTCCGGCACGTGGTTCTGGCGTACCCGACAGGTGATTTTGGCGTGTCTGGCAGGTGTTTCTTGCAAGTCGAGCATTTGGCTCAGGCATGCTCAGCAGGTGCTTCCGGCGTGTCTGGCACGTGGTTCTGGTGTGTCTGAGAGCTGGTTCTGGCATGTCCGGCAGATGATTCCGGAGTGTCCACCAAGTGGTTGTGGCATACCCGGCAGGTGATTTTAGCGTGTCAGGTAGGTGGATGCGGCGAGTCAAGTAGGTGGTTCCGGCGTGCTCGGCAGGTGGTTCAGGCGGGTCTGGCAGGTGGTTTCGGTCTGTTCGGGGTGTGGTTCCGGCATCTCAGGCACATGGTTCTGGCACGTCTGATAGGTGGTTCCGGCCGGCCCGACAGGTGTTTCCATGGTGTCCGCCAAGTGGTTCTGGCATAGCTGGCAGGTGATGTTGGCGTGACCGGCAGGTGGTTCCAGCCAGCCCGGCAGGTGATTCCGAAGTGTTCACCAAATGGTTGTGGCATAGCCGAAAGGTTATTTAGGCGTGTCCACCAGGTGGTTTTGGCGAGTCGAGCAGGCGGTTCTGGCGTGCTCGGCAGGTGCTTACGGTGTCATTGGCATGTGGTTCCGGCATGTCTGAGAGGTGGTTCCGCCATGCCCGGCACGTGATTCCGGAGTGTTCCCCAAGTGGTTCTGGCATAGCCGGCAGGTGATTTTGCATGTCCGGCAATGGTTCCGGCGAGTCGAGCCGGTGGTTCCGGCATTTCCGGCAGGTGTTTCCGGCCGGCCAGAGAGGTGTTTCCGGAGTGTCCGCCAAGTGGTTCTGGCGTAGCTGAAAGGTGATGTTGGCGTGACCGGCAGGTGGTTCCAGCCAGCCCGGCAGGTGATTCCGGAGTGTCTGCCGTGTGGTTCTGGCGTAGCTGGCAGGTGATTTTGGCGTGTCCAGCAGGTGGTTCCGGCGAGCTCGACAGTTGGTACCAGCGTGTCCGGAACATGGTTCTGGCACGTCTGAGAGACGGTTCGGTCATGCCAGGCAGGTGATTCCGGAGTGTCCGGCATGTAGTTCTGGCACCTCTGACAGGAGGTTCCTGCATGCCCGTCAGGTGATTCCGGAGTGTCCGGCATGTGGTTCTGGCACCTCTGAGAGGTGGGTCCGGCATGCCCTGCAGGTGATTCCGGAGTGTTCGCCAAGTGGTTCTGGCGTAGCCGGCAGGTCATTTTGCATGTCCAGCGGTAGTTCCCGCGAGTCGAGCTGGTGGTTCCAGCGTGTCCGGCAGGTGGTTCTGGCGTGACCGGCACGAGGTTCTGGCACGTCTGAGAGTTGGTTCCGGCATGCCCGGCAGGTGGTTCCAGAGAGTCTGCCGAGTGATTCTGGAGCCAGCCCGGCAGGTGATTCCGAAGAGTTCACCAAATGGTTGTGGCGTAGCCGGCAGGTGATTTTGGCGTGTCAGGAAGGCGGTTCCGGCTAGTTGAGCAGGTGGATCAGGCCTGCTCGCCAGGGGGTTCAGGCATACCCGGCAGGTGATTTTGGCGTGTCTGGCAGATGCTTCTTGCAAGTCCAGCATTTGGCTCAGGCATGCTCAGCAGGTGCTTCCGGCGTGTCCGGCACGTGGTTCTGGTGTGTCTGAGAGCTGGTTCTGGCATGTCCGGCAGATGATTCCGGAGTGTCCACCAAGTGGTTGTGGCATACCCGGCAGGTGATTTTAGCGTGTCAGGTAGGTGGTTCCAGCGAGTAGAGCAGGTGGTTCCGGCGTGCTCGGCAGGTGGTTCAGGCGTGTCTGGCAGGTGGTTTCGGTCTGTTCGGGGTGTGGTTCCGGCATCTCAGGCACATGGTTCTGGCACGTCTGATAGGTGGTTCCGGCCGGCCCGACAGGTGTTTCCATGGTGTCCGCCAAGTGGTTCTGGCATAGCTGTCAGGTGATGTTGGCGTGACCGGCAGGTGGTTCCAGCCAGCCCGGCAAGTGCTTCCGGAGTGTCTGCCGAGTGGTTCTGGCGCTGCCGGCAGGTGATTTTGGCGTTTCCAGCGGGTGGTTTTGGGGAGTCGAGCCGGTGTTTCAGTCATGTCCAGCAGGTGGTTCCGGCATGCCCGGCAGGTGATTCCGGAGTGTCCGGCATGTGGTTCTGGCACCTCTGAAAGGTGGTTCCGGCATGCCCGGCAGGTGATAACGGAGTGTCCGGCATTTGTTTCTGGCACCTCTGAGAGGTGGTTCCGGAATGCCTGGCATGTGATTCCGGAGTGTCTGCCGAGTGGTTCTGGCGTAGCCGGCAGTTGATTTTGGCGTGTCCACTAGTTGGTTCTGGGGAGTGGATCAGCTGGTTCCGGCACACTCGGCAGGTGGTACCGGCGTGTCCAGAACATGGTTCTGGCACGTCTGAGAGGTGGTTCCGGCCGGCCCGACATGTGTTTCCGGAGTGTCCGCCAAGTGGTTCTGACCTAGCTGAAAGGTGGTGTTGGCGTGACCGGCAGTTGGTTCCAGCAAGCCCCGCAGGTGATTCCGGAGTTTCTGCCAAGTGGTTCTGGCGTAGCCGGAAGGTGATTTTGGCGTGTCCAGCAGGTGGTTCCGGCGAGCTCGGCAGGTGGTACCGGCGTGTCCGGAACATGGTTCTGGCACCTCTGAGAGGTGGTTCCGGCATGTCCGGCAGGTGATTCCGGAGTGTCCGGCATGTGGTTCTGGCACCTCTTAGAGGTGGGTCCGTCATGCCCGGCAGGTGGTTCTGGAGGTTCTGCCGAGTGGTTCCGGCGTAGTCGGCAGGTGATTCTGGCGTGTCCAGCAGGTGGTTCTGGGGAGTGGAGCAGGTGGTTCCAGCATACTCGGCAGGTGGTACCGTCGTGTCCGGAACATGGTTCTGGCAAGTCTGAGAGGCGGTTCCGGCATGCCCGACAGGTGATTCTGGAGTGTTCGCCAAGTGGTTCTGGCGTAGCGGGCAGGTCATTTTGCATGTCCGGCGGTGGTTCCGGCGAGTCGAGCCGGTGGTTCCGGCATGTCCGGCAGGTGGTTCCGGCATGCCCGGCAGGTGATTCCGGAGTGTCGGGCATGTGTTTCTGGCACCTCTGAGAGGTGGTTCCGGCATGCCCGACAGGTGATTCCGGAGTGTTCGCCAAGTGGTTCTGGCGTAGCCGGCAGGTCACTTTGCATGTCGGGCTGTGGTTCCGGCGAGTCGAGCCGGTTGTTCCGGCGTAGCCGGCAGTTGATTTTGGCGTGTCCACTAGGTGGTTTTGGGGCGTGGATCAGCTGGTTCCGGCATACTCGGCAGGTGGTACCGGCGTGTCCAGAACATGGTTCTGGCAAGTCTGAGAGGTGGTTCCGGCACGCCCGACACGTGATTCCGGAGCGTCCGCCAAGTGTTTCTGGCGTACCCGGCAGGTGATTTTGGCATGTCCGACAGGTGTTTCTTGCGAGTCGAGCAGGTGGCTCAGGCATGCTCAGCTGGTGCTTCCAGCGTCTCTGGCACGTGGTTCTGGTGTGTCTGAGAGCTGGTTCTGGCATGTCCAGCAGATGATTCCGGAGTGGCCACCAAGTCGTTGTGGCATACCCGGCAGGTGATTTTAGCGTGTCAGGTAGGTGGTTCCGGCGAGTCGAGTAGGTGGTTCCTGGGTGCTCGGCAGGTGGTTCAGGCGGGTCTGGCAGGTGGTTTCGGTCTGTTCGGGGTGTGGTTCCGGCATCTCAGGCACATGGTTCTGGCACGTCTGATAGGTGGTTCCGGCCGGCCCGACAGGTGTTTCCATGGTGTCCGCCAAGTGGTTGTGGCATAGCTGGCAGGTGATGTTCGCATGACCGGCAGGTGGTTCCAGCCAGCCCGGAAGGTGATTCCGGAGTGTTCACCAAATGGTTGTGGCGTAGCCCGCAGGTGATTTTGGCGTGTCCAGCACGTGGTTTTGGCGAGTCAAGCAGGTGGTTCTGGCGTGCTCGGCAGGTGCTTCAGGTGTCATTGGCATGTGGTTCCGGCATGTCAGAGAGGTGGTTCCGCCATGCCCGGCAGGTGATTCCGGAGTGTTCGCCAAGTGGTTGTGGCGTAGCCAGCAGGTGATTTTCCATGTCCGGCAATGGTTCCGGCTAGTCGAGCCGGTGGTTCTGCCATGTCCGTCAGGTGGTTCCAGCATGCCCTGCAGGTGATTCCGGAGTGTCCGGCATGTGGTTCTGGCACCTCTGAGAGGTAGGTCCGGCATTCCCGGCAGGTGATACCGGAGTGTCCGGCATTTGGTTCTGGCACCTCTGAGAGGTGGTTCCGGAATGCCTGGCATGTGATTCCGGAGTGTCTGCCGAGTGGTTCTGGCGTTGCCGGCAGTTGATTTTGGCGTGTCCACTAGGTGGTTCTGGGGAGTGGTTCAGCTGGTTCCGGCATACTCGGCAGGTGGTACCCGCGTGTCCAGAACATGGTTCTGGCAAGTCTGAGAGGTCTTCCCGGCACGCCCGACAGGTGATTCCGGAGCGTCCGCCAAGTGTTTCTGGCGTACCCGGCAGGTGATTTTGGCATGTCCGACAGGTGCTGCTTGCGAGTCGAGCAGGTGGCTCAGGCATGCTCAGCTGGTGCTTCCGGCGTCTCTGGCACGTGCTTCCGGTGTGTCTGAGAGCTGGTTCTGGCATGTCCGGCAAATGATTCCGGAGTGTCCACCAAGTGGTTCTGGTATACCTGGCAGGTGATTTTAGCGTGTCCAGCAGGTGGTTCGGGCGAGCTCGGCAGGGGGTACCGGCGTGTCCGGAACATGCTTCTGGCACGTCTGAGAGATGGTTCCGTCATGACCGGCAGGTGATTCCGGAGTGTCCGGCATGTGGTTCTGGCACCTCTGAGAGGTGGTTCCGGCATGCCCGACAGGTGATTCCGGAGTGTACGCCAAGTGGTTCTGGCGTAGCCGGCAGGTCACTTTGCATGTCCGGCCGTGGTACCGGCGAGTCGAGCCGGTTGTTCCGGCGTAGCCGGCAGTTGATTTTGGCATGTCCACTAGGTGGTTTTGGGGAGTGGATCAGCTGGTTCCGGCATACTCGGCAGGTGGTACCGGCGTGTCCAGAACATGGTTCTGGCAAGTCTGAGAGGTGGTTCCGGCACGCCCAACAGGTGATTCCGGAGCGTCCGCCAAGTGTTTCTGGCGTACCCGGCAGGTGATTTTGGCATGTCCGACAGGTGTTTCTTGCGAGTCGAGCAGGTGGCTCAGGCATGCTCAGCTGGTGCTTCCGGCGTCTCTGGCACGTGGTTCTGGTGTGTCTGAGAGCTGGTTCTGGCATGTCGGGCAGATGATTCTGGAGTGTCCACCAAGTGGTTCTGGTATACCTGGCAGGTGATTTTGG
>NW_027228253.1:0-69218 GCF_037783145.1 Equus przewalskii
CAGAGCCGGAACCACCTGCCCAGAGCGCCGGAGCCAGCCTGCTCGACTCGCTCGGACCACCTGCCGCCAGGCCGGATCAAACTGCAGGCTGTGCAGAACCACCTGGGGGACACTCGGGTCCTCTCCCCGTCATGGCGGACCCACCTCTGGACGTCCCAGCCACCTGCGGAGGGCTGGGAGACACGACCTGGACAGACTCGAACCACGTGACGGCCATGCCTGACCACCTCCCGAGGACGGCGCACCACCTGCCGACACGCCAAATCACCTGCGGGCTCCGCCGGTACCCTGGACAACTCTGCAAATGTCCTGCCGGGCATGTTGGAACCACCTCTCAGACGTGCCAGAAGCCATGGCGGCAGCTCCGGATTCACCTGTTGGGCACCCGCAACCACCCTAACACGTACCAGACCACGTGGCGTGCACGCCGGCCCACCTAGCGGGCAGCCAAATCGGGCTTTGGGCATGCCGGAACCCCCAGTCAGATGTGCCAGACACACGTGCCGGTACCCGGAGACACCTGCCGAGCACGCGCACGCCCTGCTCGCTCGCCTCAACCACCTCCCGGACACGCCAAAATCACCTGCCGCTCCCCAGCACCACTTCGGAGCGAGCCGAATCACGTGAGGGGCATCGGGCACGGCCTCTCGACTGAACCTGGGACCCGACCCCGCGGCTCCCCCTACCAAACAGACCCAAACCACTCTCCCGACCCCCGGAACCAGCGCTCGCCCGCCGGAACGACCGCTGGACATCCAAAATCACCTGCCGTCTCGCCGAAACACTCGCGACACCTCCGGATCACCTCCCGGCATCCCGGAACCACCCTGGGGTGTGCCAGACCACGTTGCGATGACCCCGGAAGCACCTGCCGAGCCGCCGGACCCACCTACTGACTTGGCGAACCACCTGCCGAACACGCAAAAATCACCTGCCGGCTACGCCACAACCAGTTGGGGAACACTTTGGAATCACCTGCCAGGCTTCTGGAACCACCTGCCCGTCATGCCAAAATCACCTGCCAACTACGCCAGAACCGCTTGGCGGACACTGCGGAAACACCTGTCGGGCCGGCCGGAACCACATCTCAGACGTGCCAGAACCGTGTGCATGAGATGCTGGAACCACACCCGAACAGACGGAAAACACCTGCCAGACCCGTCTGAACAACCTGCCGAGCACGCCGGAGCCACCTGCTCGACTCGCCGGAACCACCTACCTGACATGCCCAAATCACCGGCCGGGTATGCCAGAACCACTTGGCGGACACTCCGGAATCATCTGCCGGACATGCCGGAACCAGCTCTCAGACACACCAGAACCACGTGCCGGAGACGCCGGAAGCACCTGCCGAGCATGCCGGAGCCACCTGCTCGACTCGCCAGAAACACCTGCCGGACACGCCAAAATCACCTGCCGGGTACGCCAGAACCACCTGGCGGACACTCCGAAACCACCTGTCGCGCATGCCGGAACCACCTCTCAGACGTGCCGGAAGCACGTGCCGGACACGCCGGAATCACCTACCGACAGACCGGAACCACCTGCCGAGCACGCCGGAGCCACCTGTTCGACTCGCTGGAACCACCTGCCGGACAGGCCAATATCAACTGCTGGCTATGCCAGAACCACCTGGGGGACGGTGCGGAATCACCTGCCAGCCATGGCGGAACCACCTCTCAGACGTACCAGAACCACCTGCCGGAGAAGCTGGAAACACGTCCTGGACAGTCTGGAACCACCTGCCGGCCAAGCCTCAACCACCTGCCAAGCACAACGGAACAACCTGCCAGACACGCCAAAATCACCTGCGTGTTATGCCAGAACCACTTGGAGGCTCTCTGGGATGACCTGCCGGGCATGCCGGAACCACCTCTCGACGTGCCAGAACCATGTGGCGGACAGTCCGGAATCACCTGTTGGGCATGCGCAACCACCTCTGAGACGTACAGAACCACATGCCGTGCAGGCTGGAACCACCTACCGGACAGCCGGAATCACCTTCGGGCATGCCGGAACCACCTGTCAGATGTGCCAGAAACACGTGCCGAGACGCCGAAGCACCTGCCAAGCACGTTGGAACCACCTGCTCAACTCGCCTGAACCACCTGCCGGACATGCCAAAATCACCTGCCGACTATGCCAGAACCACTTGGCGAACACTCCGGAATCACTTGCCGGGCATGCAGGAACCACCTCTGACATGCCAGAACCCCGTGCCGATGACCCCGGAAGCACCAGCCGAGCACGCCGGAACCACCTGCTCGACTCGCCAGAACCACCTGCCGATCACGCAAAAATCACCTGCCGGCTACGCCACAACCAGTTGGTGAACACTTTGGAATCACCTGCCAGGCTTGCTGGAACCACCTGCCAGTCATGCCAAAATCACCTGCCAACTACGCCAGAACCGCTTGGCGGACACTGCGGAAACACCTGTCGGGCCGGCTGGACCACATCTCAGACGTGCCAGAAACGTGTTCATGAGATGCTGGAACCACACCCCGAACAGACGGATACCACCTGCCAGAACCGCCTGAACCACCTGCTGAGCACGCCGGAACCACCTGCTCGACTCACCGGTACCACCTCCCTGACACGCCAAAATCACCTGCTGGGTATGCCAGAACCACTTGGCGGACACTCCGGAATCATCTGCCGGACATGCCGGAACCAGCTCTCAGACACACCAGAACCAAGTGCCGGAGACGCCGGAAGCACCTGCCGAGCATGCCGGAGCCACCTGCTCGACTCGCCAGAAACACCTGCCGGACACGCAAAATCACCTGCCGGGTATGCCGGAACCACCTGGCGGACACTACGGAATCACCTGCCGCGCATGCCGGAACCACCTCTCAGACGTGCCGGAAGCACGTGCCGGACACGCCGAAACACCTACCGACAGACCAGAACCACCTGCCAAGCACGCCGGAGCCACCTGTTCGACTCGCTGGAACCACCTGCCGGACAGGCCAATGTCGACTGCTGGCTATGCAGAACCACCTGGGGGACAGTCCGGGATCACCTGCCAGCCATGGCGGAGCCACCTCTCAGACGTACCAGAACCACCTGCCGGAGAAGCTGGAAACACGTCCTGGACAGACTGGAACCACGTGACGGCCATGCCTGAACCACCTGCCGAGCACGGCGGAACCACCTGCCGGACACGCCAAAATCACCTGCGGGCTACGCCAGAACCACCTGGACGACTCTCCGAAATGACCTGCCGGGCATGTTGGAACCACCTCTCAGACGTGCCAGAAGCACGTGGCGGACAGTCCGAAATCACCTGTGGGCATACGCAACCACCTCTGACACGTACCAGAACCACGTGCCGTGCACGCCGGAACCACCTACCGGACAGACCGGAATCAACTTTTGGGCATGCCGGAACCACCAGTCAGATGTGCCAGAAACACGTGCCGGAGACGCCGGAAGCACCTGCCGAGCACGTCGCAACCACCTGCTCAACTCGCCTGAACCACCTGCCGGACACGCCAAAATCACCTGCCCGCTACACCAGCACCACTTCGGGGACAAGCCGGAATCACGTGAGGGGCATGCCGGCACAGCCTCTCAGACTGAACCTCGTGCCGGACACCACAGAACCACCTGCCGGACAGACCGGAACCACCTGCCGGACACGCCGGAACCACCGGCTCGACCCGCCGGAACGACCGCTGGACATGCAAAATCACCTGCCGGCTACGCCGGAAACACTTGGCGAACACTCCGGAATCACCTGCCGGGCATGCCGGAACCACCTCTCAGATGTGCCAGAACCACGTGCCAATGACCCCGGAAGCACCTGCCGAGCACGCCGGAACCACCTGCTCGACTCGCCAGAACCACCTGCCGGACACGCAAAAATCACCTGCCGGCTACGCCACAACCAGTTGGGGAACACTTCGGAATCACCTGCCGGGCTTGCTGGAACCACCTGCCGGTCATGCCAAAATCACCTGCCAACTACGCCAGTACCACTTGGCGGACACTGTGGAAACACCTGTCGGGCCGGCCGGAACCACATCTCAGACGTGCCAGAACCATGTGCATGAGATGCTGGAACCACACCCCGAACAGACGGAAAACACCTGCCAGACCCGTCTGAACAACCTGCCGAGCACGCCGGAGCCACCTGCTCGACTCGCCGGAACCACCTACCTGACATGCCCAAATCACCAGCCGGGTATGCCAGAACCACTTGGCGGACACTCCGGAATCATCTGCCGGACATGCCGGAACCAGCTCTCAGACACACCAGAACCACGTGCCGGAGACGCCGGAAGCACCTGCCGAGCATGCCGGAGCCACCTGCTCGACTCGCCAGAAACACCTGCCGGACACGCCAAAATCACCTGCCGGGTACGCCAGAACCACCTGGCGGACACTCCGAAACCACCTGTCGCGCATGCCGGAACCACCTCTCAGACGTGCCGGAAGCACGTGCCGGACACGCCGGAATCACCTACCGGACAGACCGGAACCACCTGCCGAGCACGCCGGAGCCACCTGTTCGACTCGCTGGAACCACCTGCCGGACAGGCCAATATCAACTGCTGGCTATGCCAGAACCACCTGGGGACGGTCCGGAATCACCTGCCAGCCATGGCGGAACCACCTCTCAGACGTACCAGAACCACCTGCCGGAGAAGCTGGAAACACGTCCTGGACAGTCTGGAACCACCTGCCGGCCAAGCCTGAACCACCTGCCAAGCACAACGGAACAACCTGCCAGACACGCCAAAATCACCTGCGTGTTATGCCAGAACCACTTGGAGGACTCTCTGGGATGACCTGCCGGGCATGCCGGAACCACCTCTCAGACGTGCCAGAACCATGTGGCGGACAGTCCGGAATCACCTGTTGGGCATGCGCAACCACCTCTGAGACGTACCAGAACCACATGCCGTGCAGGCTGGAACCACCTACCGGACAGACCGGAATCACCTTTCGGGCATGCCGGAACCACCTGTCAGATGTGCCAGAAACACGTGCCGGAGACGCCGGAAGCACCTGCCAAGCACGTTGGAACCACCTGCTCAACTCGCCTGAACCACCTGCCGGACATGCCAAAATCACCTGCCGACTATGCCAGAACCACTTGGCGAACACTCCGGAATCACTTGCCGGGCATGCAGGAACCACCTCTCAGACATGCCAGAACCCCGTGCCAATGACCCCGGAAGCACCAGCCGAGCACGCCGGAACCACCTGCTCGACTCGCCAGAACCACCTGCCGATCACGCAAAAATCACCTGCCGGCTACGCCACAACCAGTTGGTGAACACTTTGGAATCACCTGCCAGGCTTGCTGGAACCACCTGCCAGTCATGCCAAAATCACCTGCCAACTACGCCAGAACCGCTTGGCGGACACTGCGGAAACACCTGTCGGGCCGGCTGGAACCACATCTCAGACGTGCCAGAAACGTGTTCATGAGATGCTGGAACCACACCCCGAACAGACGGATACCACCTGCCAGAACCGCCTGAACCACCTGCTGAGCACGCCGGAACCACCTGCTCGACTCACCGGTACCACCTCCTGACACGCCAAATCACCTGCTGGGTATGCCAGAACCACTTGGCGGACACTCCGGAATCATCTGCCGGACATGCGGAACCAGCTCTCAGACACACCAGAACCAAGTGCCGGAGACGCCGGAAGCACCTGCCGAGCATGCCGGAGCCACCTGCTCGACTCGCCAGAAACACCTGCCGGACACGCCAAAATCACCTGCCGGGTACGCCAGAACCACCTGGCGGACACTCCGAAATCACCTGCCGCGCATGCCGGAACCACCTCTCAGACGTGCCGGAGCACGTGCCGGACACGCGGAAACACCTACCGGACAGACCGGAACCACCTGCCAAGAACGCCGGAGCCACCTGTTCGACTCGCTGGAACCACCTGCCGGACAGGCCAATATCAACTGCTGGCTATGCCAGAACCACCTGAGGGACAGTCCGGGATCACCTGCCAGCCATGGCGGAACCACCTCTCAGACGTACCAGACCACCTGCCGGAGAAGCTGGAAACACGTCCTGGACAGACTGGAACCACGTGACGGCCATGCCTGAACCACCTGCCGAGCACGGCGGAACCACCTGCCGGACACGCCAAAATCACCTGCGGGCTACGCCAGAACCACTTGGACGACTCTCCGAAATGACCTGCCGGGCATGTTGGAACCACCTCTCAGACGTGCCAGAAGCACGTGGCGGACAGTCCGGAATCACCTGTTGGGCATACGCAACCACCTCTGACACGTACCAGAACCACGTGCCGTGCACGCCGGAACCACCTACCGGACAGACCGGAATCAACTTTTGGGCATGCCGGAACCACCAGTCAGATGTGCCAGAAACACGTGCCGGAGACGCCGGAAGCACCTGCCGAGCACGTCGCAACCACCTGCTCAACTCGCCTGAACCACCTGCCGGACACGCCAAAATCACCTGCCCGCTACACCAGCACCACTTCGGGGACAAGCCGGAATCACGTGAGGGGCATGCCGGCACAGCCTCTCAGACTGAACCTCGTGCCGGACACCACAGAACCACCTGCCGGACAGACCGGAACCACCTGCCGGACACGCCGGAACCACCGGCTCGACCCGCCGGAACGACCGCTGGACATGCAAAATCACCTGCCGGCTACGCCGGAAACACTTGGCGAACACTCCGGAATCACCTGCCGGGCATGCCGGAACCACCTCTCAGATATGCCAGAACCACGTGCCAATGACCCCGGAAGCACCTGCCGAGCACGCCGGAACCACCTGCTCGACTCGCCAGAACCACCTGCCGACACGCAAAAATCACCTGCCGGCTACGCCACAACCAGTTGGGAACACTTCGGAATCACCTGCCGGCTTGCTGGAACCACCTGCCGGTCATGCCAAAATCACCTGCCAACTACGCCAGAACCACTTGGCGGACACTGTGGAAACACCTGTCGGGCCGGCCGAACCACATCTCAGACGTGCCAGAACCATGTGCATGAGATGCTGGAACCACACCCCGAACAGACGGAAACACCTGCCAGACCCGTCTGAACAACCTGCCGAGCACGCCGGAGCCACCTGCTCGACTCGCCGGAACCACCTACCTGACATGCCCAAATCACCAGCCGGGTATGCCAGAACCACTTGGCGGACACTCCGGAATCATCTGCCGGACATGCCGGAACCAGCTCTCAGACACACCAGAACCACGTGCCGGAGACGCCGGAAGCACCTGCCGAGCATGCCGGAGCCACCTGCTCGACTCGCCAGAAACACCTGCCGGCACGCCAAAATCACCTGCCGGGTACGCCAGAACCACCTGGCGGACACTACGAAATCACCTGCGCGCATGCCGGAACCACCTCTCAGACGTGCCGGAAGCACGTGCCAGACACGCCGGAATCACCTACCGGACAGACCGGAACCACCTGCCGAGCACGCCGGAGCCACCTGTTCGACTCGCTGGAACCACCTGCCGGACAGGCCAATATCAACTGCTGGCTATGCCAGAACCACCTGGGGGATAGTCCGGAATCACCTGCCAGCCATGGCGGAACCACCTCTCAGACGTACCAGGACCACCTGCCGGAGAAGCTGGAAACACGTCCTGGACAGTCTGGAACCACCTGCCGGCCATGCCTGAACCACCTGCCAGCACAACGGAACAACCTGCAGACACGCCAAAATCACCTGCGGGCTATGCCAGAACCACTTGGAGGACTTCTCTGGGATGACCTGCCGGGCATGCCGGAACCACCTCTCAGACGTGCCAGAACCATGTGGCGGACAGTCCGGAATCACCTGTTGGGCATGCGCAACCACCTCTGAGACGTACCAGAACCACATGCCGTGCAGGCTGGAACCACCTACCGGACAGACCGGAATCAAATTTTAGGCATGCCGGAACCACCAGTCAGATGTGCCAGAAACACGTGCCGGAGACGCCGGAAGCACCTGCCGAGCACGTCGGAACCACCTGCTCAACTCGCCTGAACCACCTGCCGGACACGCCAAAATCACCTGCCCGTACTAGCACAACCTGCCGGCTATGCCGTAACCACTTGGCGAACACTCCGGAATCACCTGCCGGGCATGCCGGAACCACCTCTCAGACATGCCAGAACCACGTGCCAATGACCCCGGAAGCACCTGCCGAGCACGCCGCAACCACCTGCTCGACTCGCCAGAACCACCTGCCGGATCACGCAAAAATCACCTGCCGGCTACGCCACAACCAGTTGGGGAACACTTCGGAATCACCTGCCGGGCTTGCTGGAACCACCTGCCGGTCATGCCAAAATCACCTGCCAACTACGCCAGTACCACTTGGCGGACACTGTTTAAACACCTGTCGGGCCGGCCGGAACCACATCTCAGACGTGCCAGAACCATGTGCATGAGATGCTGGAACCACACCCCGAACAGACGGATACCACCTGCCAGAACCGCCTGAACCACCTGCCGAGCACGCCGGAGCCACCTGCTCGACTCGCCGGTACCACCTACCTGACACGCCAAAATCACCTGCTGGGTATGCCAGAACCACTTGTCGGACACTCCGGAATGATCTGCCGGACATGCCGGAACCAGCTCTCAGACACACCAGAAACACGTGCCGGAGACGCCGGAAGCACCTGCCGAGCATGCCGGAGCCACCTGCTCGACTCGCCAGAAACACCTGCCGTACACGCCAAAATCACCTGCCGGGTATGCCAGAACAACCTGGCGGACACTACGGAATCACCTGCGGCACATGCCGGAACCACCTCTCAGACGTGCCGGAAGCACGTGCCGCACATGCCGCAAACCCCTGCCGGACAGACCAGAACCACCTGCCAAGAACGCCGGAGCCAACTGTTCGACTCGCTGGAACCACCTGCCGGACAGGCCAATATCAACTGCTGGCTATGCCAGAACCACCTGGGGGACGGTCCGGGATCACCTGCCAGCCATGGCGGAACCACCTCTCAGACGTACCAGAACCACCTGCCGGAGAAGCTGGAAACACGTCCTGGACAGACTGGAACCACGTGACGGTCATGCCTGAAGCACCTGCTGAGCACGGCGGAACCACCTGCCGGACACGCCAAAATCACCCGCGGGCTACGCCAGAACCACTTGGACGACTCTCCGAAATGACCTGCCGGGCATGTTGGAACCACCTCTCAGACGTGCCAGAAGCACGTGGCGGACAGTCCGGAATCACCTGTTGGGCATACGCAACCACCTCTGACACGTACCAGAACCACGTGCCGTGCACGCCGGAACCACCTACCGGACAGACCGGAATCCACTTTTGGGCATGCCGGAACCACCAGTCAGATGTGCCAGAAACACGTGCCGGAGACGCCGGAAGCACCTGCCGAGCACGTCGCAACCACCTGCTCAACTCGCCTGAACCACCTGCCGGACACGCCAAAATCACCTGCCCGCTACACCAGCACCACTTCGGGGACAAGCCGGAATCACGTGAGGGGCATGCCGGCACAGCCTCTCAGACTGAACCTCGTGCCGGACACCACAGAACCACCTGCCGGACAGACCGGAACCACCTGCCGGACACGCCGGAACCACCGGCTCGACCCGCCGGAACGACCGCTGGACATGCAAAATCACCTGCCGGCTACGCCGGAAACACTTGGCGAACACTCCGGAATCACCTGCCGGGCATGCCGGAACCACCTCTCAGATATGCCAGAACCACGTGCCAATGACCCCGGAAGCACCTGCCGAGCACGCCGGAACCACCTGCTCGACTCGCCAGAACCACCTGCCAGACACGCAGAAATCACCTGCCGGCTACGCCACAACCAGTTGGGGAACACTTCGGAATCACCTGCCGGGCTTGCTGGAACCACCTGCCGGTCATGCCAAAATCACCTGCCAACTACGCCAGTACCACTTGGCGGACACTGTTGAAACACCTGTCGGGCCGGCCGGAACCACATCTCAGACGTGCCAGAACCATGTGCATGAGATGCTGGAACCACACCCCGAACAGACGGAAAACACCTGCCAGACCCGTCTGAACAACCTGCCGAGCACGCCGGAGCCACCTGCTCGACTCGCCGGAACCACCTACCTGACATGCCCAAATCACCAGCCGGGTATTCCAGAACCACTTGGCGGACACTCCGGAATCATCTGCCGGACATGCCGGAACCAGCTCTCAGACACACCACAACCACGTGCCGGAGACGCCGGAAGCACCTGCCGAGCATGCCGGAGCCACCTGCTCGACTCGCCAGAAACACCTGCCGGACACGCCAAAATCACCTGCCGGGTATGCCAGAACCACCTGGCGGACACTACGGAATCACCTGCGGCGCATGCCGGAACCACCTCTCAGACGTGCCGGAAGCACGTGCCGGACACGCCGGAAACACCTACCGGACAGACCGGAACCACCTGCCAAGAACGCCGGAGCCACCTGTTCGACTCGCTGGAACCACCTGCCGGACAGGCCAATATCAACTGCTGGCTATGCCAGAACCACCTGGGGGACAGTCCGGGATCACCTGCCAGCCATGGCGGAACCACCTCTCAGACGTACCAGAACCACCTGCCGGAGAAGCTGGAAACACGTCCTGGACAGTCTGGAACCACCTGCCGGCCAAGCCTGAACCACTTGCCAAGCACAACGGAACAACCTGCCAGACATGCCAAAATCACCTGCGTGTTATGCCAGAACCACTTGGAGGACTCTCTGGGATGACCTGCCGGGCATGCCGGAACCACCTCTCAGACGTGCCAGAACCATGTGGCGGACAGTCCGGAATCACCTGTTGGGCATGCGCAAACACCTCTGAGACGTACCAGAACCACATGCCGTGCAGGCTGGAACCACCTACCGGACAGACCGGAATCACCTTTCGGGCATGCCGGAACCACCTGTCAGATGTGCCAGAAACACGTGCCGGAGACGCCGGAAGCACCTGCCAAGCACGTTAGAACCACCTGCTCAACTCGCCTGAACCACCTGCTGGACATGCCAAAGTCACCTGCCGACTATGCCAGAACCACTTGGCGAACACTCTGGAATCACTTGCCGGGCATGCAGGAACCACCTCTCAGACATGCCAGAACCCCGTGCCAATGACCCCGGAAGCACCAGCCGAGCACGCCGGAACCACCTGCTCGACTCGCCAGAACCACCTGCCGATCACGCAAAAATCACCTGCCGGCTACGCCACAACCAGTTGCTGAACACTTTGGAATCACCTGCCAGGCTTGCTGGAACCACCTGCCAGTCATGCCAAAATCACCTGCCAACTACGCCAGAACCGCTTGGCGGACACTGCGGAAACACCTGTCGGGCCGGCTGGAACCACATCTCAGACGTGCCAGAAACGTGTTCATGAGATGCTGGAACCACACCCCGAACAGACGGATACCACCTGCCAGAACCGCCTGAACCACCTGCTGAGCACGCCGGAACCACCTACCGGACAGACCGGAATCCACTTTTGGGCATGCCGGAACCACCAGTCAGATGTGCCAGAAACACGTGCCGGAGACGCCGGAAGCACCTGCCGAGCACGTCGCAACCACCTGCTCAACTCGCCTGAACCACCTGCCGGACACGCCAAAATCACCTGCCCGCTACACCAGCACCACTTCGGGGACAAGCCGGAATCACGTGAGGGGCATGCCGGCACAGCCTCTCAGACTGAACCTCGTGCCGGACACCACAGAACCACCTGCCGGACAGACCGGAACCACCTGCCGGACACGCCGGAACCACTGGCTCGACCCGCCGGAACGACCGCTGGACATGCAAAATCACCTGCCGGCTACGCCGGAAACACTTGGCGAACACTCCGGAATCACCTGCCGGGCATGCCGGAACCACCTCTCAGATATGCCAGAACCACGTGCCAATGACCCCGGAAGCACCTGCCGAGCACGCCGGAACCACCTGCTCGACTCGCCAGAACCACCTGCTGGACACGCAGAAATCACCTGCCGGCTACGCCACAACCAGTTGGGGAACACTTCGGAATCACCTGCCGGGCTTGCTGGAACCACCTGCCGGTCATGCCAAAATCACCTGCCAACTATGCCAGTACCACTTGGCGGACACTGTGGAAACACCTGTCGGGCCGGCCGGAACCACATCTCAGACGTGCCAGAACCATGTGCATGAGATGCTGGAACCACACCCCGAACAGACGGAAAACACCTGCCAGAACCGCCTGAACAACCTGCCGAGCACGCCGGAGCCACCTGCTCGACTCGCCGGAACCACCTACCTGACATGCCCAAATCACCAGCCGGGTATGCCAGAACCACTTGGCGGACACTCCGGAATGATCTGTCGGACATGCCGGAACCAGCTCTCAGACACACCAGAACCACGTGCCGGAGACGCCGGAAGCACCTGCCGAGCATGCCGGAGCCACCTGCTCGACTCGCCAGAAACACCTGCCGGACACGCCAAAATCACCTGCCGGGTATGCCAGAACCACCTGGCGGACACTACGGAATCACCTGCGGCGCATGCCGGAACCACCTCTCAGACGTGCCGGAAGCACGTGCCGGACACGCCGGAATCACCTACCGGACAGACCGGAACCACCTGCCAAGAACGCCGGAGCCACCTGTTCGACTCGCTGGAACCACCTGCCGGACAGGCCAATATCAACTGCTGGCTATGCCAGAACCACCTGGGGACGGTCCGGAATCACCTGCCAGCCATGGCGGAACCACCTCTCACACGTACCATAACCACCTTCCGGAGAAGCTGGAAACACGTCCTGGACAGTCTGGAACCACCTGCCGGCCAAGCCTGAACCACCTGCCAAGCACAACGGAACAAACTGCCAGACACGCCAAAATCACCTGCGTGTTATGCCAGAACCACTTGGAGGACTCTCTGGGATGACCTGCCGGGCATGCCGGAACCACCTCTCAGACGTGCCAGAACCATGTGGTGGACAGTCCGGAATCACCTGTTGGGCATGCGCAACCACCTCTGAGACGTACCAGAACCACATGCCGTGCAGGCTGGAACCACCTACCGGACAGACCGGAATCACCTTTCGGGCATGCCGGAACCACCTGTCAGATGTGCCAGAAACACGTGCCGGAGTCGCCGGAAGCACCTGACAAGCACATTAGAACCACCTGCTCAACTCGCCTGAACCACCTGCCGGACATGCCAAAATCACCTGCCGACTATGCCAGAACCACTTGGCGAACACTCCGGAATCACTTGCCGGGCATGCAGGAACCACCTCTCAGACATGCCAGAACCCCGTGCCAATGACCCCGGAAGCAACAGCCGAGCATGCAGGAACCACCTGCTCGAATCGCCAGAACCACCTGCCGATCACGCAAAAATCACCTGCCGGCTACGCCACAACCAGTTGGTGAACACTTTGGAATCACCTGCCAGGCTTGCTGGAACCACCTGCCAGTCATGCCAAAATCACCTGCCAACTACGTCAGAACCGCTTGGCGGACAATGCGGAAACACCTGTCGGGCCGGCTGGAACCACATCTCAGACGTGCCAGAAACGTGTTCATGAGATGCTGGAACCACTCCCCGAACAGACGGATACCACCTACCAGAAGCGCCTGAACAACCTGCTGAGCACACCGGAACCACCTGCTCGACTCACCGGTACCATGTCCCTGACCTGCCAAACTCACCTGCTGGGTATGCCAGAACCACTTGGCGGACACTCCGGAATCATCTGCCGGACATGCCGGAACCAGCTCTCAGACACACCAGAACCAAGTGCCGGAGACGCCGGAAGCACCTGCCGAGCATGCCGGAGCCACCTGCTCGATTCGCCAGAAACACCTGCCGGACACGCCAAAATCACCTGCCGGGTACGCCAGAAACACCTGGCGGACACTCCGAAATCACCTGTCGCGCATGCCGGAACCACCTCTCAGACGTGCCGGAAGCACGTGCCTGACACGCCGGAATCACCTACCGGACAGACCGGATCCACCTGCCAAGAACGCCGGAGCCACCTGTTCGACTCGCTGGAACCACCTGCCGGACAGGCCAATATCAACTGCTGGCTATGCCAGAACCACCTGGGGGACAGTCCGGGATCACCTGCCAGCCATGGCGGAACCACCTCTCAGACGTACCAGAACCACCTGCCGGAGAAGCTGGAAACACGTCCTGGACAGTCCGGAACCACGTGACGGCCATGCCTGAACCACCTGCCGGAGACGCCAAAATCACCTGCGGGCTACGCCAGAACCACTTGGACGACTCTCCGAAATGACCTGCCGGGCATGTTGGAACCACCTCTCAGACGTGCCAGAAGCACGTGGCGGACAGTCCGGAATCACCTGTTGGGCATACGCAACCACCTCTGAGACGTACCAGAACCACATGCCGTGCACGCCGGAACCACCTACCGGACAGACCGGAATCAACTTTTGGGCATGCCGGAACCACCAGTCAGATGTGCCAGAAACACGTGCCGGAGACGCCGGAAGCACCTGCTGAGCACGTCGCAACCACCTGCTCAACTCGCCTGAACCACCTGCCGGACACGCCAAAATCACCTGCCCGCTACACCAGCACCACTTCGGGGACAAGCCGGAATCACGTGAGGGGCATGCCGGCACAGCCTCTCAGACTGAACCTCGTGCCGGACACCACAGAGCCACCTGCCGGACAGACGGGAACCACCTGCCGGACACGCCGGAACCACCGGCTCGACCCGCCGGAACGACCGCTGGACATGCAAAATCACCTGCCGGCTACGCCGGAAACACTTGGCGAACACTCCGGAATCACCTGCCGGGCATGCCGGAACCACCTCTCAGATATGCCAGAACCACGTGACAATGACCCCGGAAGCACCTGCCGAGCGCGCCGGAACCACCTGCTCGACTCGCCAGAACCACCTGCCGGACATGCAAAATCACCTGCCGGCTACGCCACAACCAGTTGGGGAACACTTCGGAATCACCTGCCGGGCTTGCTGGAACCACCTGCCGGTCATGCCAAAATCATCTGCCAACTACGCCAGTACCACTTGGCGGACACTGTGGAAACACCTGTCGGGCCGGCCTGAACCACATCTCAGACGTGCCAGAACCATGTGCATGAGATGCTGGAACCACACCCCGAACAGACGGAAAACACCTGCCAGACCCGTCTGAACAAACTACCGAGCACGCCGGAGCCACCTGCTTGACTCGCCGGAACCACCTACCTGACATGCCAAAATCACCAGCCGGGTTTGCCAGAACCACTTGGCGGACACTCCGGAATCATCTGCCGGACATGCCGGAACCAGCTCTCAGACACACCAGAACCACGTGCCGGAGACGCCGGAAGCACCTGCCGAGCATGCCGGAGCCACCTGCTTGACTCGCCAGAAACACCTGCCGGACACGCCAAAATCATGCCGGGTATGCCAGAACCACCTGGCGGACACTGCGGAATCACCTGTGGCGCATGCCGGAACCACCTCTCAGACGTGCCGGAAGCACGTGCCGGACACGCTGGAATCACCTACCGGACAGACCGGAACCACCTGCCGAGCACGCCGGAGCCACCTGTTCGACTCGCTGGAACCACCTGGCGGACAGGCCAATATCAACTGCTGGCTATGCCAGAACCACCTGGGGGACGGTCCGGAATCACCTGCCAGCCATGGCGGAACCACCTCTCAGACGTACCAGAACCACCTGCCGGAGAAGCTGGAAACACGTCCTGGACAGTCTGGAACCACCTGCCGGCCAAGCCTGAACCACCTGCCAAGCACAACGGAACAACCTGCCAGACACGCCAAAATCACCTGCGTGTTATGCCAGAACCACTTGGAGGACTCTCTGGGATGACCTGCCGGGCATGCCGGAACCACCTCTCAGACGTGCCAGAACCATGTGACGGACAGTGCGAAATCACCTGTTGGGCATGCGCAACCACCTCTGAGACGTACCAGAACCACAGGCCGTGCAGGCTGGAACCACCTACCGGACAGACCGGAATCACCTTTCGGGCATGCCGGAACCACCTGTCAGATGTGCCAGACACACGTGCCGGAGACGCCGGAAGCACCTGCCAAGCACGTTGGAACCACCTGCTCAACTCGCCTGAACCACCTGCCGGACATGCCAAAATCACCTGCCGACTACGCCAGAACCACTTGGCGAACACTCCGGAATCACTTGCCGGGCATGCAGGAACCACCTCTCAGACATGCCAGAACCACGTGCCAATGACCCCGGAAGCACCTGCCGAGCACGCCGGAACCACCTGCTCGACTCGCCAGAACCACCTGCCGATCACGCAAAAATCACCTGCCGGCTACGCCACAACCAGTTGGTGAACACGTCGGAATCACCTGCCAGGCTTGCTGGAACCACCTGCCGGTCATGCCAAAATCACCTGCCAACTACGCCAGAACCGCTTGGCGGACACTGCGGAAACACCTGTCGGGCCGGCCGGAACCACATCTCAGACGTGCCAGAAACGTGTGCATGAGATGCTGGAACCACACCCCGAACAGACGGAAACCACCTGCCAGACCCGTCTGAACCACCTGCTGAGCACGCCGGAACCACCTGCTCGACTCGCCGGAACCACCTACCTGACACGCCAAAATCACCAGCTGGGTATGCCAGAACCACTTGGCGGACACTCCGGAATCATCTGCCGGACATGCCGGAACCAGCTCTCAGACACACCAGAACCACGTGCCGGAGACGCCGGAAGCACCTGCCGAGCATGCCGGAGCCACCTGCTCGACTCGCCAGAAACACCTTCCGGACACGCCGAAATCACCTGTCGGGTATTCCAGAGCCACTTGGCGGACACTCCGGAATCATCTGTTGGACATGCCGGAACCAGCTCTCAGAATCACCAGAACCAAGTGCCGGAGACGCCGGAAGCACCTGCCGAGCATGCAGGAGCCACCTGCTCGACTCGCCAGAAACACCTGCCGGACACGCCAAAATCACCTGCCGGGTATGCCAGAACCACCTGGCGGACACTACGGAATCACCTGCCGCGCATGCCGGAACCACCTCTCAGACGCGCCGGAAGCAGGTGCCAGACACGCCGGAAACACCTACCAGACAGACCGGAACCACCTGCCAAGAACGCCGGAGCCACCTGTTCGACTCGCTGGAACCACCTGCCGGACAGGCCAATATCAACTGCTGGCTATGCCAGAACCACCTGGGGGACAGTCCGGGAACCCCTGCCAGCCATGGCGGAACCACCTCTCAGACGTACCAGAACCACCTGCCGGAGAAGCTGGAAACACGTCCTGGACAGACTGGAACCACGTGACGGCCATGCCTGAACCACCTGCCGAGCACGGCGGAACCACCTGCCGGACACGTCAAAATCACCTGCGGGTTATGCCATAACCACTTGGACGACTCACCGAAATGACCTGCCGGGCATGTTGGAACCACCTCTCAGACGTGCCAGAAGCACGTGGCGGACAGTCCGGAATCACCTGTTGGGCATACGCAACCACCTCTGACACGTACCAGAACCACGTGCCGTGCCCGCCGGAACCACCTACCGGATAGACCGGAATCAACTTTTGGGCATGCCGGAACCACCAGTCATATGTGCCAGAAACACGTGCAGGAGACGCCGGAAGCACCTGCCGAGCACGTCGCAACCACCTGCTCAACTCGCCTGAACCACCTGCCGGACACGCCAAAATCACCTGCCCGCTACACCAGCACCACTTCGGGGACAAGTCGGAATCACGTGAGGGGCATGCCGGCACAGCCTCTCAGACTGAACCTCGTGCCGGACACCACAGAACCACCTGCCGGACAGACCGGAACCACCTGCCGGACACGCCGGAACCACCGGCTCGACCCGCCGGAACGACCGCTGGATATGCAAAATCACCTGCCGGCTATGCCGGAAACACTTGGCGAACACTCCGGAATCACCTGCCGGGCATTCCGGAACCACCTCTCAGATATGCCAGAACCACGTGCCAATGACCCCGGAAGCACCTGCCGAGCACGCCGGAACCACCTGCTCGACTCGCCAGAACCACCTGCCGGACACACAGAAATCACCTGCCGGCTACGCCACAACCAGTTGGGGAACACTTCGGAATCACCTGCCGGGCTTGCTGGAACCACCTGCCGGTCATGCCAAAATCACCTGCCAACTACGCCAGCACCACTTGGCGGACACTGTGGAAACACCTGTCGGGCCGGCCGGAACCACATCTCAGACGTGCCAGAACCATGTGCATGAGATGCTGGAACCACACCCCGAACAGACGGAAAACACCTGCCAGACCCGTCTGAACAACCTGCCGAGCACGCCGGAGCCACCTGCTCGACTCGCCGGAACCACCTACCTGACAGGCCAAAATCACCAGCCGGGTATGCCAGAACCACTTGGCGGACACTCCGGAATCATCTGCCGGACATGCCAGAACCAGCTCTCAGATACACCAGAACCACGTGCCGGAGAGGCCGGAAGCACCTGCCGAGCATGCCGGAGCCACCTGCTCGACTCGCCAGAAACACCTGCCGGACACGCCAAAATCACCTGCCGGGTACGCCAGAACCACCTGGCGGACACTCCGAAATCACCTGTCGCGCATGCCGGAACCACCTCTCAGACGTGCCGGAAGCACGTGCCGGACACGCCGGAATCACCTACCGGACAGACCGGAACCACCTGCAGAGCACGCTGGAGCCACCTGTTCGACTCGCTGGAACCACCTGACGGACAGGCCAATATCAACTGCTGGCTATGCCAGAACCACCTGGGGACGGTCCGGAATCACCTGCCAGCCATGGCGGAACCACCTCTCAGACGTACCAGAACCACCTTCCGGAGAAGCTGGAAACACGTCCTGGACAGTCTGGAACCACCTGCCGGCCAAGCCTGAACCACCTGCCAAGCACAACAGAACAAACTGCCAGACACGCCAAAATCACCTGCGTGTTATGTCAGAACCACTTGGAGGACTCTCTGGGATGACCTGCCGGGCATGCCGGAACCACCTCTCAGACGTGCCAGAACCATGTGGTGGACAGTCCGGAATCACCTGTTGGGCATGCGCAACCACCTCTGAGACGTACCAGAACCACATGCCGTGCAGGCTGGAACCACCTACCGGACAGACCGGAATCACATTTCGGGCATGCCGGAACCACCTGTCAGATGTGCCAGAAACACGTGCCGGAGACGCCGGAAGCACCTGCCAAGCACATTAGAACCACCTGCTCAACTCGCCTGAACCACCTGCCGGACATGCCAAAATCACCTGCCGACTATGCCAGAACCACTTGGCGAACACTCCGGAATCACTTGCCGGGCATGCAGGAACCACCTCTCAGACATGCCAGAACCCCGTGCCAATGACCCCGGAAGCACCAGCCGAGCACGCAGGAACCACCTGCTCGACTCGCCAGAACCACCTGCCGATCACGCAAAAATCACCTGCCGGCTACGCCACAACCATTTGGTGAACACTTTGGAATCACCTGCCAGGCTTGCTGGAACCACCTGCCAGTCATGCCAAAATCACCTGCCAACTACGTCAGAACCGCTTGGCGGACAATTCGGAAACACCTGTCGGGCCCGCTGGAACCACATCTCAGACGTGCCAGAAACGTGTTCATGAGATGCTGGAACCACACCCCGAACAGACGGATACCACCTACCAGAAGCGCCTGAACAACCTGCTGAGCACACCGGAACCACCTGCTCGACTCACCGGTACCATGTCCCTGACCTGCCAAACTCACCTGCTGGGTATGCCAGAACCACTTGGCGGACACTCCGGAATCATCTGCCGGACATGCCGGAACCAGCTCTCAGACACACCAGAACCAAGTGCCGGAGACGCCGGAAGCACCTGCCGAGCATGCCGGAGCCACCTGCTCGATTCGCCAGAAAAGGGAGAATCACCTGCCGGGTACGCAGAACCACCTGGCGGACACTACGGAATCACCTGCCGCGCATGCCGGAACCACCTCTCAGACGTGCCGGAAGCACGTGCCGACACGCCGGAACACCACGGCAGCCGGACACCTGCCAAGACGCGGAGCCACCTGTCGCTCGCGACACCTGCCGGACAGGCCAATATCAACTGCTGGCTATGCCAGAACCACCTGGGGGACAGTCCGGGATCACCTGCCAGCCATGGCGGAACCACCTCTCAGACGTACCAGAACCACCTGCCGGAGAAGCTGGAAACACGTCCTGGACAGACCGGAACCACGTGACGGCCATGCCTGAACCACCTGCCGGACACGCCAAAATCACCTGCGGGCTACGCCAGAACCACTTGGACGACTCTCCGAAATGACCTGCCGGGCATGTTGGAACCACCTCTCAGACGTGCCAGAAGCACGTGGCGGACAGTCCGGAATCACCTGTTGGGCATACGCAACCACCTCTGAGACGTACCAGAACCACGTGCCTTGCACCCCGGAACCACCTACCGGACAGACCGGAATCAACTTTTGGGCATGCCGGAACCACCAGTCAGATGTGCCAGAAACACGTGCCGGAGACGCCGGAAGCACCTGCTGAGCACGTCGCAACCACCTGCTCAACTCGCCTGAACCACCTGCCGGACACGCCAAAATCACCTGCCCGCTACACCAGCACCACTTCGGGGACAAGCCGGAATCACGTGAGGGGCATGCCGGCACAGCCTCTCAGACTGAACCTCGTGCCGGACACCACAGAGCCACCTGCCGGACAGACCAGAACCACCTGCCGGACACGCCGGAACCACCGGCTCGACCTGCCGGAACGACCGCTGGACATGCAAATCACCTGCCGGCTACGCCGGAAACACTTGGCGAACACTCCGGAATCACCTGCCGGGCATGCCGGAACCACCTCTCAGATATGCCAGAACCACGTGCCAATGACCCCGGAAGCACCTGCCGAGCGCGCCGGAACCACCTGCTCGACTCGCCAGAACCACCTGACGGACATGCAAAATCACCTGCCGGCTACGCCACAACCAGTTGGGGAACACTTCGGAATCACCTGCCGGGCTTGCTGGAACCACCTGCCGGTCATGCCAAAATCATCTGCCAACTACGCCAGTACCACTTGGCAGACACTGTGGAAACACCTGTCGGGCCGGCCTGAACCACATCTCAGACGTGCCAGAACCATGTGCATGAGATGCTGGAACCACACCCCGAAGAGACGGAAAACACCTGCCAGACCCGTCTGAACAAACTACCGAGCACGCCGGAGCCACCTGCTCGACTCGCCGGAACCACCTACCTGACATGCCAAAATCACCAGCCGGGTATGCCAGAACCACTTGGCGGACACTCCGGAATCATCTGCCGGACATGCCGGAACCAGCTCTCAGACACACCAGAACCACGTGCCGGAGACGCCGGAAGCACCTGCCGAGCATGTCGGAGCCACCTGCTTGACTCACCAGAAACACCTGCCGGACACGCCAAAATCACCTGCCGGGTACGCCAGAACCACCTGGCGGACACTCCGAAATCACCTGTCGCGCATGCCGGAACCACCTCTCAGACGTGCCGGAAGCACGTGCCGGACACGCTGGAATCACCTACCGGACTGACCGGAACCACCTGCCGAGCACGCCGGAGCCACCTGTTCAACTCGCTGGAACCACCTGCCGGACAGGCCAATATCAACTGCTGGCTATGCCAGAACCACCTGGGGGACGGTCCGGAATCACCTGCCAGCCATGGCGGAACCACCTCTCAGACGTACCAGAACCACCTGCCGGAGAAGCTGGAAACACGTCCTGGACAATCTGGAACCACCTGCCGGCCAAGCCTGAACCACCTGCCAAGCACAACGGAACAACCTGCCAGACACGCCAAAATCACCTGCGTGTTATGCCAGAACCACTTGGAGGACTCTCTGGGATGACCTGCCGGGCATGCCGGAACCACCTCTCAGACGTGCCAGAACCATGTGGCGGACAGTCCGGAATCACCTGTTGGGCATGCGCAAACACCTCTGAGACGTACCAGAACCACATGCCGTGCAGGCTGGAACCACCTACCGGACAGACCGGAATCACCTTTCGGGCATGCTGGAACCACCTGTCAGATGTGCCAGAAACACGTGCCGGAGACGCCGGAAGCACCTGCCAAGCACGTTGGAACCACATGCTCAACTCGCCTGAACCACCTGCCGGACATGCCAAAATCACCTGCCGACTATGCCAGAACCACTTGGCGAACACTCCGGAATCACTTGCCGGGCATGCAGGAACCACCTCTCAGACATGCCAGAACCCCGTGCCAATGACCCCGGAAGCACCAGACGAGCACGCCGGAACCACCTGCTCGACTCGCCAGAACCACCTGCCAATCACGCAAAAATCACCTGCCGGCTACGCCACAACCAGTTGGTGAACACTTTGGAATCACCTGCCAGGCTTGCTGGAACCACCTGCCAGTCATGCCAAAATCACCTGCCAGCTACGCCAGAACCGCTTGGCGGACACTGCGGAAACACCTGTCGGGCCGGCTGGAGCCACATCTCAGACGTGCCAGAAACGTGTTCATGAGATGCTGGAACCACACCCCGAACAGACGGATACCACCTGCCAGAACCGCCTGAACCACCTGCTGAGCACGCCGGAACCACCTGCTCGACTCACCGGTACCACCTCCCTGACACGCCAAAATCACCTGCTGGGTATGCCAGAACCACTTGGCGGACACTCCGGAATCATCTGCCGGACATGCCGGAACCAGCTCTCAGACACACCAGAACCAAGTGCCGGAGACGCCGGAAGCACCTGCCGAGCATGCCGGAGCCACCTGCTCGACTCGCCAGAAACACCTGCCGGACACGCCAAAATCACCTGCCGGGTACGGCAGAACCACCTGGCAGACACTACGGAATCACCTGCCGCGCATGCCGGAACCACCTCTCAGACGTGCCGGAAGCACGTGCCAGACACGCCGGAAACACCTACCGGACAGACTGGAACCACCTGCCAAGAACGCCGGAGCCACCTGTTCGACTCGCTGGAACCACCTGCCGGACAGGCCAATATCAACTGCTGGCTATGCCAGAACCACCTGGGGGACAGTCCGGGATCACCTGCCAGCCATGGCGGAACCACCTCTCAGACGTACCAGAACCACCTGCCGGAGAAGCTGGAAACACGTCCTGGACAGACTGGAACCACGTGACGGCCATGCCTGAACCACCTGCCGGACACGCCAAAATCACCTGCGGGCTACGCCAGAACCACTTGGACGACTCTCCGAAATGACCTGCCGGGCATGTTGGAACCACCTCTCTGACGTGCCAGAAGCACGTGGCAGACAGTCCGGAATCACCTGTTGGGCATACGCACCCACCTCTGACACGTACCAGAACCACGTGCCGTGCACGCCGGAACCACCTACCGGACAGACCGGAATCAACTTTTGGGCATGCCGGAACCACCAGTCAGATGTGCCAGAAACACGTGCCGGAGACGCCGGAAGCACCTGCCGAGCACGTCTCAACCACCTGCTCAACTTGCCTGAACCAAGTGCCGGACACGCCAAAATCACCTGCCCGCTACACCAGCACCACTTCGGGGACAAGCCGGAATCACGTGAGGGGCATGCCGGCACAGCCTCTCAGACTGAACCTCGTGCCGGACACCACAGAACCACCTGCCGGACAGACCGGAACCACCTGCCGGACACGCCGGAACCACCTCTCAGATATGCCAGAACCACGTGCCAATGACACCGGAAGCACCTGCCGAGCACGCCGGAACCACCTGCTCGACTCGCCAGAACCACCTGCCGGACACGCAGAACTCATCTGCCGGCTACGCCACAACCAGATGGGGAACACTTCGGAATCACCTGCCGGGCTTGCTGGAACCACCTGCCGGTCATGCCAAAATCACCTGCCAACTATGCCAGTACCACTTGAAGGACACTGTGGAAACACCTGTCGGGCCGGCCGGAACCACATCTCAGACGTGCCAGAACCATGTGCATGAGATGCTGGAACCACACCCCGAACACACGGAAAACACCTGCCAGACCCGTCTGAACAACCTGCCGAGCACGCCGGAACCACCTGCTCGACTCGCCGCAACCACCTACCTGACATGCCCAAATCACCAGCCGGGTATGCCAGAACCACTTGGCGGACACTCGGGAATCATCTGCCGGACATGCCGGAACCAGCTATCAGACACACCAGAACCACGTGCCGGAGACGCCGGAAGCACCTGCCGAGCATGCCGGAGCCACCTGCTCGACTCGCCAGAAACACCAGCCGGACACGCCAATATCACCTGCCGGGTACGCCAGAACCACCTGGCGGACACTCCGAAATCACCTGTCGCGCATGCCGGAACCACCTCTCAGAATTGCCGGAAGCACGTGCCGGACACGCCGGAATCACCTACCGGACAGACCGGAACCACCTGCCGAGCACGCCAGAGCCACCTGTTCGACTCGCTGGAACCTCCTGCCGGAAACCCCAATATTAACTGCTGGCTATGCCAGAACCACGTGGGGGACGGTCCGGAATCACCTGCCAGCCATGGAGGAACCACCTCTTAGACGTACCAGAACCACCTGCCGGAGAAGCTGGAAACACGTCCTGGACAGTCTGGAACCACCTGCCGGCCAAGCCTGAACCACCTGCCAAGCACAACGGAACAACCTGCCAGACACGCCAAAATCACCTGCGTGTTATGCCAGAACCACTTGGAGGACTCTCCGGGATGACCTGCCGGGCATGCCGGAACCACCTCTCAGACGTGCCAGAACCATGTGGCGGACAGTCCGGTATCACCTGTTGGGCATGCGCAACCACCTCTGAGACGTACCAGAACCACATGCCGTGCAGGCTGGAGCCACCTACCGGACAGACCGGAATCACCTTTCGGGCATGCCGGAACCACCACTCAGATGTGCCAGAAACACGTGCCGAAGACGCCGGAAGCACCTGCTGAGCACGTCGCAACCACCTGCTCAACTCGCCTGAACCACCTGCCGGACACGCCAAAATCACCTGCCCGCTACACCAGCACCACTTCGGGGACAAGCCGGAATCACGTGAGGGGTATGCCGGCACAGCCTCTCAGACTGAACCTCGTGCCGGACACCACAGAGCCACCTGCCGGACAGACCAGAACCACCTGCCGGACACGCCGGAACCACCGGCTCGACCCGCCGGAACGACCGCTGGACATGCAAAATCACCTGCCGGCTACGCCGGAAACACTTGGCGAACACTCCGGAATCACCTGCCGGGCATGCCGGAACCACCTCTCAGATATGCCAGAACCACGTGCCAATGACCCCGGAAGCACCTGCCGAGCGCGCCGGAACCACCTGCTCGACTCGCCAGAACCACCTGCCGGACATGCAAAATCACCTGCCGGCTACGCCACAACCAGTTGGGGAACACTTCGGAATCACCTGCCGGGCTTGCTGGAACCACCTGCCGGTCATGCCAAAATCACCTGCCAACTACGCCAGTACCACTTGGCGGACACTGTGGAAACACCTGTCGGGCCGGCCGGAACCACATCTCAGACGTGCCAGAACCATGTGCATGAGATGCTGGAACCACACCCCGAACAGACGGAAAACACCTGCCAGACCCGTCTGAACAAACTACCGAGCACGCCGGAGCCACCTGCTCGACTCGCCGGAACCACCTACCTGACATGCCAAAATCACCAGCCGGGTATGCCAGAACCACTTGGCGGACACTCCGGAATCATCTGCCGGACATGCCGGAACCAGCTCTCAGACACACCAGAACCAAGTGCCGGAGACGCCGGAAGCACCTGCCGAGCATGCCGGAGCCACCTGCTCGATTCGCCAGAAACACCTGCCGGACACGCCAAAATCACCTGCCGGGTACGCCAGAACCACCTGGCGGACACTCCGAAATCACCTGTCGCGCATGCCGGAACCACCTCTCAGACGTGCCGGAAGCACGTGCCGGACACGCCGGAATCACCTACCGGACAGACCGGATCCACCTGCCAAGAACGCCGGAGCCACCTGTTCGACTCGCTGGAACCACCTGCCGCACAGGCCAATATCAACTGCTGGCTATGCCAGAACCACCTGGGGGACAGTCCGGGATCACCTGCCAGCCATGGCGGAACCACCTCTCAGACGTACCAGAACCACCTGCCGGAGAAGCTGGAAACACGTCCTGGACAGACTGGAACCACGTGACGGCCATGCCTGAACCAGCTGCCGGACACGCCAAAATCACCTGCGGGCTACGCCAGAACCACTTGGACGACTCTCCGAAATGACCTGCCAGGCATGTTGGAACCACCTCTCAGACGTGCCAGAAGCACGTGGCGGACAGTCCGGAATCACCTGTTGGGCATACGCAACCACCTCTGACACGTACCAGAACCACGTGCCGTGCACGCCGGAACCACCTACCGGACAGACCGGAATCCACTTTTGGGCATGCCGGAACCACCAGTCAGATGTGCCAGAAACACGTGCCGGAGACGCCGGAAGCACCTGCCGAGCACGTCGCAACCACCTGCTCAACTCGCCTGAACCAAGTGCCGGACACGCCAAAATCACCTGTCAGCTACAGCAGCACCACTTCGGGGACAAGCCGGAATCACGTGAGGGGCATGCCGGCACAGCCTCTCAGACTGAACCTCGTGCCGGACACCACAGAACCACCTGCCGGACAGACCGGAACCACCTGCCGGACACGCCGGAACCACCGGCTCGACCCGCCGGAACGACCGCTGGACATGCAAAATCACCTGCCGGCTACGCCGGAAACACTTGGCGAACACTCCGGAATCACCTGCCGGGCATGCCGGAACCACCTCTCAGATATGCCAGAACCACGTGCCAATGACCCCGGAAGCACCTGCCGAGCACGCCGGAACCACCTGCTCGACTCGCCAGAACCACCTGCCGGACACGCAGAAATCACCTGCCGGCTACGCCACAACCAGTTGGGGAACACTTCGGAATCACCTGCCGGGCTTGCTGGAACCACCTGCCGGTCATGCCAAAATCACCTGCCAACTACGCCAGTACCACTTGGCGGACACTGTGGAAACACCTGTCGGGCCGGCCGGAACCACATCTCAGACGTGCCAGAACAATGTGCATGAGATGCTGGAACCACACCCCGAACAGACGGAAAACACCTGCCAGACCCGTCTGAACAACCTGCCGAGCACGCCGGAGCCACCTGCTCGACTCGCCGGAACCACCTACCTGACATGCCCAAATCACCACCCGGGTACGCCAGAACCACTTGGCGGACACTCCGGAATCATCTGCCGGACATGCCGGAACCAGCTCTCAGACACACCAGAACCACGTGCCGGAGACGCCGGAAGCACCCGCCGAGCATGCCGGAGCCACCTGCTCGACTCGCCAGAAACACCTGCCGGACACGCCAAAATCACCTGCCGGGTACGCCAGAACCACCTGGCGGACACTCCGAAATCACCTGTCGCGCATGCCGGAACCACCTCTCAGACGTGCCGGAAGCACGTGCCGGACACGACGGAATCACCTACCGGACAGACCGGAACCACCTGCCGAGCACGCCGGAGCCACCTGTTCGACTCGCTGGAACCACCTGCCGGACAGGCCAATATTAACTGCTGGCTATGCCAGAACCACCTGGGGGACGGTCCGGAATCACCTGCCAGCCATGGCGGAACCACCTCTCAGACGTGCCAGAACCACCTGCCGGAGAAGCTGGAAACACGTCCTGGACAGTCTGGAACCACCTGCCGGCCAAGCCTGAACCACCTGCCAAGCACAACGGAACAACCTGCCAGACACGCCAAAATCACCTGCGTGTTATGCCAGAACCACTTGGAGGACTCTCTGGGATGACCTGCCGGGCATGCCGGAACCACCTCTCAGACGTGCCAGAACCATGTGGCGGACAGTCCGGAATCACCTGCTGGGCATGCGCAACCACCTCTGAGACGTACCAGAACCACATGCCGTGCAGGCTGGAACCACCTACCGGACAGACCGGAATCACCTTTCGGGCATGCCGGAACCACCTGTCAGATGTGCCAGAAACACGTGCCGGAGACGCCGGAAGCACCTGCCAAGCACGTTGGAACCACCTGCTCAACTCGCCTGAACCACCTGCCGGACATGCCAAACTCACCTGACGACTATGCCAGAACCACTTGGCGAACACTCCGGAATCACTTGCCGGGCATGCAGGAACCACCTCTCAGACATGCCAGAACCCCGTGCCAATGACATCGGAAGCACCAGCCGAGCACGCCGGAACCACCTGCTCGACTCGCCAGAACCACCTGCCGATCACGCAAAAATCACCTGCCGGCTACGCCACAACCAGTTGGTGAACACTTTGGAATCACCTGCCGGGCTTGCTGGAACCACCTGTCAGTCATGCCAAAATCACCTGCCAACTACGCCAGAACCGCTTGGCGGACACTGTGGAAACACCTGTCGGGCCGGCTGGAACCACATCTCAGACGTGCCAGAAACGTGTTCATGAGATGCTGGAACCACACCCCGAACAGACGGATACCACCTGCCAGAACCGCCTGAACCACCTGCTGAGCACGCCGGAACCTCCTGCTCGACTCACCGGTATCACCTCCCTGACACGCCAAAATCACCTGCTGGGTATGCCAGAACCACTTGGCGGACACTCCGGAATCATCTGCCGGACATGCCGGAACCAGCTCTCAGACACACCAGAACCAAGTGCCGGAGACGCCGTAAGCACCTGCCGAGCATGCCGGAGCCACCTGCTAAACTCGCCAGAAACACCTGCCGGACATGCCAAAATCACCTGCCGGGTATGCCAGAACCACCTGGCCGACACTACGGAATCACCTGCCGCGCATGCCGGAACCACCTCTCAGTCGTGCCGGAAGCACGTGCCAGACACGCCGGAAACACCTACCGGACAGACCGGAACCACCTGCCAAGAACGCCGGAGCCACCTGTTCGACTCGCTGGAACCACCTGCCGGACAGGCCAATATCAACTGCTGGCTATGCCAGAACCACCTGGGGGACAGTCCGGGATCACCTGCCAGCCATGGCGGAACCACCTCTCAGACGTACCAGAACCACCTGCCGGAGAAGCTGGAAACACGTCCTGGACAGACTGGAACCACGTGACGGCCATGCCTGAACCACCTGCCGAGCACGGCGGAACCACCTGCCGGACACGCCAAAATCACCTGCGGGCTACGCCAGAACCACTTGGACGACTCTCTGAAATGACCTGTCGCGCATGTTGGAACCACCTCTCAGACGTGCCAGAAGCACGTGGCGGACAGTCCGGAATCACCTGTTGGGCATACGCAACCACCTCTGACACGTACCAGAACCACGTGCCGTGCACGCCGGAACCACCTACCGGACAGACCGGAATCACCTTTCGGGCATGCCGGAACCACCTGTCAGATGTGCCAGAAACACGTGCCGGAGACGCCGGAAGCACCTGCCAAGCACGTTCGAACCACCTGCTCAACTCGCCTGAACCACCTGCCGGACATGCCAAAATCACCTGCCGACTATGCCAGAACCACTAGGCGAACACTCCGGAATCACTTGCCGGGCATGCAGGAACCACCTCTCAGACATGCCAGAACCCCGTGCCAATGACCCCGGAAGCACCAGCCGAGCACGCTGGAACCACCTGCTCGACTCGCCAGAACCACCTGCCGATCACGCAAAAATCACCTGCCGGCTACGCCACAACCAGTTGGTGAACACTTTGGAATCACCTGCCGGGCTTGCTGGAACCACCTGCCAGTCATGCCAAAATCACCTGCCAACTACGCCAGAACCGCTTGGCGGACACTGCGGAAACACCTGTCGGGCCGGCTGGAACCACATCTCAGACGTGCCAGAAACGTGTTCATGAGATGCTGGAACCACACCCCGAACAGACGGATACCACCTGCCAGAACCGCCTGAACCACCTGCTGAGCATGCCGGAACCACCTGCTCGACTCACCGGTACCACCTCCCTGACACGCCAAAATCACCTGCTGGGTATGCCAGAACCACTTGGCGGACACTCCGGAATCATCTGCCGGACATGCCGGAACCAGCTCTCAGACACACCAGAACCAAGTGCCGGAGATGCCGGAAGCACCTGCCGAGCATGCCGGAGCCACCTGCTCGACTTGCCAGAAACACCTGCCGGACATGCCAAAATCACCTGCCGGGTATGCCAGAACCACCTGGCCGACACTACGGAATCACCTGCCGCGCATGCCGGAACCACCTCTCAGACGTGCCGGAAGCACGTGCCAGACACGCCGGAAACACCTACCGGACAGACCGGAACCACCTGCCAAGAACGCCGGAGCCACCTGTTCGACTCGCTGGAACCACCTGCCGGACAGGCCAATATCAACTGCTGGCTATGCCAGAACCACCTGGGGGACAGTCCGGGATCACCTGCCAGCCATGGCGGAACCACCTCTCAGACGTACCAGAACCACCTGCCGGAGAAGCTGGAAACACGTCCTGGACAGACTGGAACCACGTGACGGCCATGCCTGAACCACCTGCCGAGCACGGGGGAACCACCTGCCGGACACGCCAAAATCACCTGCGGGCTACGCCAGAACCACTTGGACGACTCTCTGAAATGACCTGCCGCGCATGTTGGAACCACCTCTCAGACGTGCCAGAAGCACGTGGCGGACAGTCCGGAATCACCTGTTGGGCATACGCAACCACCTCTGACACGTACCAGAACCACGTGCCGTGCACGCCGGAACCACCTACCGGACAGACCGGAATCCACTTTTGGGCATGCCGGAACCACTAGTCAGATGTGCCAGAAACACGTGCCGGAGACGCCGGAAGCACCTGCCGAGCACGTCGCAACCACCTGCTCAACTCGCCTGAACCACCTGCCGGACACGCCAAAATCACCTGCCCGCTACACCAGCACCACTTTGGGGACAAGCCGGAATCACGTGAGGGGCATGCCGGCACAGCCTCTCAGACTGAACCTCGTGCCGGACACCACAGAACCACCTGCCGGACAGACCGGAACCACCTGCCGGACACGCCGGAACCACCGGCTCGACCCGCCGGAACGACCGCTGGACATGCAAAATCACCTGCCGGCTACGCCGGAAACACTTGGCGAACACTCCGGAACCACCTGCCGGGCTTGCTGGAACCACCTGCCGGTCATGCCAAAATCACCTGCCAACTACGCCAGTACCACTTGGCGGACACTGTGGAAACACCTGTCGGGCCGGCTGGAACCACATCTCAGACGTGCCAGAAACGTGTTCATGAGATGCTGGAACCACACCCCGAACAGACGGAAAACACCTGCCAGACCCGTCTGAACAACCTGTCGAGCATGCCGGAGCCACCTGCTCCACTCGCCAGAAACACCTGCCGGACACGCCAAAATCACCTGCCGGGTACGCCAGAACCACCTGGCGGACACTCCGAAATCACCTGTCGCGCATGCCGGAACCACCTCTCAGACGTGCCGGAAGCACGTGCCGGACACGCCGGAATCACCTACCGGACAGACCGGAACCACCTGCCGAGCACGCCGGAGCCACCTGTTCGACTCGCTGGAACCACCTGCCGGACAGGCCAATATCAACTGCTGGCTATGCCAGAACCACCTGGGGACAGTCCGGGATCACCTGCCAGCCATGGCGGAACCACCTCTCAGACGTACCAGAACCACCTGCCGGAGAAGCTGGAAACACGTCCTGGACAGTCTGGAACCACCTGCCGGCCAAGCCTGAACCACCTGCCAAGCACAACGGAACAACCTGCCAGACACGCCAAAATCACCTTCGTGTTGTGCCAGAACCACTTGGAGGACTCTCTGGGATGACCTGCCGGGCATGCCGGAACCACCTCTCAGACGTGCCAGAACCATGTGGCGGACAGTCCGGAATCACCTGTTGGGCATGCGCAACCACCTCTGAGACGTACCAGAACCACATGCCTTGCAGGCTGGAACCACCTACCGGACAGACCGGAATCAGCTTTCGGGCATGCCGGAACCACCTGTCAGATGTGCTAGAAACACGTGCCGGAGACGCCGGAAGCACCTGCCAAGCACGTTGGAACCACCTGCTCAACTCGCCTGAACCACCTGCCGGACATGCCAAAATCACCTGCCGACTATGCCAGAACCACTTGGCGAACACTCCGGAATCACTTGCCGGGCATGCAGGAACCACCTCTCAGACATGCCAGAACCCCGTGCCAATGACCCCGGAAGCACCAGCCGAGCACGCCGGAACCACCTGCTCGACTCGCCAGAACCACCTGCCGATCACGCAAAAATCACCTGCCGGCTACGCCACAACCAGTTGGTGAACACTTTGGAATCACCTGCCAGGCTTGCTGGAACCACCTGCCAGTCATGCCAAAATCACCTGCCAACTACGCCAGAACCGCTTGGCGGACACTGCGGAAACACCTGTCGGGCCGGCCGGAACCACATCTCAGACGTGCCAGAAACGTGTTCATGAGATGCTGTAACCACACCCCAAAAAGACGGATACCACCTGCCAGAACCGCCTGAACCACCTGCTGAGCACACCGGAACCACCTGCTCGAATCACCGGTAACACCTCCCTGACACGCCAAAATCACCTGCTGGGTATGCCAGAACCACTTGGCGGACACTCCGGAATCATCTGCCGCACATGACGGAACCAGCTCTCAGACACACCAGAACCAAGTGCCGGAGACGCCGGAAGCACCTGCCGAGCATGCCGGAGCCACCTGCTCGAGTCGCCAGAAACACCTGCCGGACACGCCAAAATCACCTGCCGGGTACGCCAGAACCACCTGGCGGACACTCCGAAACCACCTGTCGCGCATGCCGGAACCACCTCTCAGACGTGCCGGAAGCACGTGCCGGACACGCCGGAATCACCTACCGGACAGACCGGAACCACCTGCCGAGCACGCCGGAGCCACCTGTTCGACTCGCTGGAACCACCTGCCGGACAGGCCAATATCAACTGCTGGCTGTGCCAGAACCACCTGGGGGACGGTCCGGAATCGCCTGCCAGCCATGGCGGAACCACCTCTCAGACGTACCAGAACCACCTGCCGGAGAAGCTGGAAACACGTCCTGGACAGTCTGGAACCACCTGCCGGCCAAGCCTGAACCACCTGCCAAGCACAACGGAACAACCTGCCAGACACGCCAAAATCACCTGCGTGTTATGCCAGAACCACTTGGAGGACTCTCTGGGATGACCTGCCGGGCATGCCGGAACCACCTCTCAGACGTGCCAGAACCATGTGGCGGACAGTCCGGAATCACCTGTTGGGCATGCGCAACCACCTCTGAGACGTACCAGAACCACATGCCGTGCAGGCTGGAACCACCTACCGGACAGACCGGAATCACCTTTCGGGCATGCCGGAACCACCTGTCAGATGTGCCAGAAACACGTGCCGGAGACGCCGGAAGCACCTGCCGAGCACGTCGCAACCACCTGCTCAACTCGCCTGAACCACCTGCCGGACATGCCAAAATCACCTGCCGACTATGCCAGAACCACTTGGCGAACACTCCGGAATCACTTGCCAGGCATGCAGGAACCACCTCTCAGACATGCCAGAACCCCGTGCCAATGACCCCGGAAGCACCAGCCGAGCACGCCGGAACCACCTGCTCGACTCGCCAGAACCACCTGCCGATCACGCAAAAATCACCTGCCGGCTACGCCACAACCAGTTGGTGAACACTTTGGAATCACCTGCCAGGCTTGCTGGAACCACCTGCCAGTCATGCCAAAATCACCTGCCAACTACGCCAGAACCGCTTGGCGGACACTGCGGAAACACCTGTCGGGCCGGCTGGAACCACATCTCAGACGTGCCAGAAACGTGATCATGAGATGCTGGAACCACACCACGAACAGACGGATACCACCTGCCAGAACCGCCTGAACCACCTGCTGAGCACGCCGGAACCACCTGCTCGACTCACCGGTACCACCTCCCTGACACGCCAAAATCACCTGCTGGGTATGCCAGAACCACTTGGCGGACACTCCGGAATCATCTGCCGGACATGCCGGAACCAGATCTCAGACACACCAGAACCACGTGCCGGAGACGCCGAAAGCACCTGCCGAGCATGCCGGAGCCACCTGCTCGACTCGCCAGAAACACCTGCCGGACTCGCCAAAATCACCTGCCAGGTACGCCAGAACCACCTGGCGGACACTCCGAAATCACCTGCCGCGCATGCCGGAACAACCTCTCAGACGTGCCGGAAGCACGTGCCGGACACGACGGAATCACCTACCGGACAGACCGGAACCACCTGCCGAGCACGCCGGAGCCACCTCTTCGACTCGCTGGAACCACTTGCCGGACAGGCCAATATCAACTGGTGGCTATGCCAGAACCACCTGGGGGACGATCCTGAATCGCCTGCCAGCCATGGCGGAACCACCTCTCAGACGTACCAGAACCACCTGCCGGAGAAGCTGGAAACACGTCCTGGACAGTCTGGAACCACCTGCCCGCCAAGCCTGAACCACCTGCCAAGCACAACGGAACAACCTGCCAGACACGCCAAAAACACCTGCGTGTTATTCCAGAACCACTTGGAGGACTCTCTGGGATGACCTGCCGGGCATGCCGGAACCACCTCTCAGACGTGCCAGAACCATGTGGCGGACAGTCCGGAATCACCTGTTGGGCATGCGTAACCACGTTTGAGACGTACCAGAACCACCTGCCGGAGAAGCTGGAAACACGTCCTGGACAGACTGGAACCACGTGACGGCCATGCCTGAACCACCTGCCGGACACGCCAAAATCACCTGCGGGCTACGCCAGAACCACTTGGACGACTCTCCGAAATGACCTGCCGGGCATGTTGGAACCACCTCTCAGACGTGCCAGAAGCACGTGGCGGACAGTCCGGAATCACCTGTTGGGCATACGCAACCACCTCTGACACGTACCAGAACCACGTGCCGTGCACGCCGGACCCACCTACCGGACAGACCGGAATCAACTTTTGGGCATGCCGGAACCACCAGTCAGATGTGCCAGAAACACGTGCCGGAGAGGCCGGAAGCACCTGCCGAGCACGTCGCAACCACCTGCTCAACTCGCCTGAACCACCTGCCGGACACGCCAAAATCACCTGCCCGCTACACCAGCACCACTTCGGGGACAAGCCGGAATCACGTGAGGGGCATGCCGGCACAGCCTCTCAGACTGAAACTCGTGCCGGACACAACAGAACCACCTGCCAGACCGACCGGAATCACATTTCGGGCATGCCGGAACCACCTGTCAGATGTGCCAGAAACACGTGCCGGAGACGCCGGAAGCACCTGCCGAGCACGTCGCAACCACCTGCTCAACTCGCCTGAACCACCTGCCGGACACGCCAAAATCACCTGCCCGCTACACCAGCACCACTTCGGGGACAAGCCGGAATCACGTGAGGGGCATGCCGGCACAGCCTCTCAGACTGAACCTCGTGCCGGACACCACAGAACCACCTGCCGGACAGACCGGAACCACCTGCCGGACACGCCGGAACCACCGGCTCGACCCGCCGGAACGACCGCTGGACATGCAAAATCACCTGCCGGCTACGCCGGAAACACTTGGCGAACACTCCGGAATCACCTGCCGGGCATGCCGGAACCACCTCTCAGATATGCCAGAACCACGTGCCAATGACCCCGGAAGCACCTGCCGAGCACGCCGGAACCACATGCTCGACTCGCCAGAACCACCTGCCGGACACGCAGAAATCACCTGCCGGCTACGCCACAACCAGTTGGGGAACACTTCGGAATCACCTGCCGGGCTTGCTGGAACCACCTGCCGGTCATGCCAAAATCACCTGCCAACTACGCCAGTACCACTTGGCGGACACTGTGGAAACACCTGTCGGGCCGGCCGGAACCACATCTCAGACGTGCCAGAACCATGTGCATGAGATGCTGGAACCACACCCCGAACAGACGGAAAACACCTGCCAGACCCGTCTGAACAACCTGCCGAGCACGCCGGAGCCACCTGCTCGACTCGCCGGAACCACCTACCTGACATGCCCAAATCACCAGCCGGGTATGCCAGAACCACTTGGCGGACACTCCGGAATCATCTGCCGGACATGCCGGAACCAGCTCTCAGACACACCAGAACCACGTGCCGGAGACGCCGGAAGCACCTGCCGAGCATGCCGGAGCCACATGCTCGACTCGCCAGAAACACCTGCCGGACACGCCAAAATCACCTGCCGGGTATGCCAGAACCACCTGGCGGACACTACGGAATCACCTGCCGCGCATGCCGGAACCACCTCTCAGACGTGCCGGAAGCACGTGCCAGACACGCCGGAAACACCTACCGGACAGACCGGAACCACCTGCCGAGCACGCCGGAGCCACCTGTTCGACTCGCTGGAACCACCTGCCGGACAGGCCAATATCAACTGCTGGCTATGCCAGAACCACCTGGGGGACGGTCCGGAATCACCTGCCAGCCATGGCGGAACCACCTCTCAGACGTACCACAACCACCTGCCGGAGAAGCTGGAAACATGTCCTTGACAGACTGGAACCACGTGACGGCCATGCCTGAAACACCTGCCGAGCACGGGGGAACCACCTGCCGGACACGCCAAAATCACCTGCGGGCTACGCCAGAACCACTTGGACGACTCTCCGAAATGACCTGCCGGGCATGTTGGAACCACCTCTCAGACGTGCCAGAAGCACGTGGCGGACAGTCCGGAATCACCTGTTGGGCATACACAACCACCTCTGACACGTACCAGAACCACGTGCCGTGCACGCCGGAACCACCTACTGGACAGACCGGAATCCACTTTTGGGCATGCCGGAACCACCAGTCAGATGTGCCAGAAACACGTGCCGGAGACCCCGGAAGCACCTGCCGAGCACGTCGCAACCACCTGCTCAACTCGCCTGAACCACCTGCCGGACACGCCAAAATCACCTGCCCGCTACACCAGCACCACTTCGGGGACAAGCCGGAATCACGTGAGGGGCATGCCGGCACAGCCTCTCAGACTGAACCTCGTGCCGGACACCACAGAACCACCTGCCGGACAGACCGGAACCACCTGCCGGACACGCCGGAACCACCGGCTCGACCCGCCGGAACGACCGCTGGACATGCAAAATCACCTGCCGGCTACGCCGGAAACACTTGGCGAACACTCCGGAATCACCTGCCGGGCATGCCGGAACCACTTCTCAGATATGCCAGAACCACGTGCCAATGACCCCGGAAGCACCTGCTGAGCACGCCGGAACCACCTGCTCGACTCGCCAGAACCACCTGCCGGACACGCAAAAATCACCTGCCGGCTACGCCACAACCAGTTGGGGAACACTTCGGAATCACCTGCCGGGCTTGCTGGAACCACCTGCCGGTCATGCCAAAATCACCTGCCAACTACGCCAGTACCACTTGGCGGACACTGTGGAAACACCTGTCGGGCCGGCCGGAACCACATCTCAGACGTGCCAGAACCATGTGCATGAGATGCTGGAACCACATCCCGAACAGACGGAAAACACCTGCCAGACCCGTCTGAACAACCTGCCGAGCACGCCGGAGCCACCTGCTCGACTCGCCGGAACCACCTACCTGACATGCCCAAATCACCAGCCGGGTATGCCAGAACCACTTGGCGGACACTCCGGAATCATCTGCCGGACGTGCCGGAACCAGCTCTCAGACACACCAGAACCAAGTGCCGGAGACGCCGGAAGCACCTGCCGAGCATGCCGGAGCCACCTGCTCGACTCGCCAGAAACACCTGCCGGACACGCCAAAATCACCTGCCGGGTACGCCAGAACCACCTGGCGGACACTCCGAAATAACCTGTCGCGCATGCCGGAACCACCTCTCAGACGTGCCGGAAGCACGTGCCGGACACGCCGGAATCATCTACCGGACAGACCGGAACCACCTGCCGAGCACGCCGGAGCCACCTGTTCGACTCGCTGGAACCACCTGCCGGACAGGCCAATATCAACTGCTGGCTATGCCAGAACCACCTGGGGGACGGTCCGGAATCACCTGCCAGCCATGGCGGAACCACCTCTCAGACGTACCAGAACCACCTGCCGGAGAAGCTGGAAACACGTCCTGGACAGTCTGGAACCACCTGCCGGCCAAGCCTGAACCACCTGCCAAACACAACGGAACAACCTGCCAGGCACGCCAAAATCACCTGCGTGTTATGCCAGAACCTCTTGGAGGACTCTCTGGGTTGACCTGCCGGGAATGCCGGATCCACCTCTCAGACATGCCAGAACCATGTGGCGGACAGTCGGGAATCACCCGTTGGGCATGCGCAACCCCCTCTGAGACGTAACAGAACCACATGCCGTGCAGGCTGGAACCACCTACCGGACAGACCGGAATCACCTTTCGGGCATGCCGGAACCACCTGTCAGGTGTGCCAGAAACACGTGCCGGAGACGCCGGAAGCACCTGCCAAGCTCGTTGGAACCACCTGCTCAACTCGCCTGAACCACCTGCCGGACATGCCAAAATCACCTGCGGACTATGCCAGAACCACTTGGCGAACACTCCGGAATCACTTGCCGGGCATGCAGGAACCACATCTCAGACATGCCAGACCCCGTGCCAATGACCCCGGAAGCACCAGCCGAGCACGCCGGAACCACCTGCTCGACTCGCCAGAACCACCTGCCGATCACGCAAAAATCACCTGCCGGCTACGCCACAACCAGTTGTTGAACACTTCGGAATCACCTGCCAGGCTTGCTGGAACCACCTGCCACTCATGCCAAAATCACCTGCCAACTACGCCAGAACCGCTTGGCGGACACTGCGGAAACACCTCTCAGGCCGGCCGGAACCACATCTCAGACGTGCCAGAAACGTGTTCATGAGATGCTGGAACCACACCCCGAAAAGACGGATACCACCTGCCAGAACCGCCTGAACCACCTGCTGAGCACGCCGGAACCACCTGCTCGACTCACCGGTACCACCTGCCGGACACGCCAAAATCACCTGCGGGCTACGCCAGAACCACTTGGACGACTCTCCGAAATGACCTGCCGGGCATGTTGGAACCACCTCTCAGACGTGCCAGAAGCACGTGGCGGACAGTCCGGAATCACCTGTTGGGCATACGCAACCACCTCTGACACGTACCAGAACCACGTGCCGTGCACGCCGGAACCACCTACCGGACAGACCGGAATCCACTTTTGGGCATGCCGGAACCACCAGTCAGATGTGCCAGAAACACGTGCCAGAGACGCCGGAAGCACCTGCCGAGCACGTCGCAAACACCTGCTCAACTCGCCTGAACCACCTGCCGGACACGCCAAAATCACCTGCCCGCTACACCAGCACCACTTCGGGGACAAGCCGGAATCACGTGAGGGGCATGCCGGCACAGCCTCTCAGACTGAACCTCGTGCCGGACACCACAGAACCACCTGCCGGACAGACCGGAACCACCTGCCGGACACGCCGGAACCACCGGCTCGACCCGCCGGAACGACCGCTGGACATGCAAAATCACCTGCCGGCTACGCCGGAAACACTTGGCGAACACTCCGGAATCACCTGCCGGGCATGCCGGAACCACCTCTCAGATATGCCAGAACCACGTGCCAATGACCCCGGAAGCACCTGCCGAGCACGCCGGAACCACCTGCTCGACTCGCCAGAACCACCTGCCGGACACGCAGAAATCACCTGCCGGCTACGCCACAACCAGTTGGGGAACACTTCGGAATCACCTGCCGGGCTTGCTGGAACCACCTGCCGGTCATGCCAAAATCACCTGCCAACTACGCCAGTACCACTTGGCGGGCACTGTGGAAACACCTGTCGGGCCGGCCGGAACCACATCTCAGACGTGCCAGAACCATGTGCATGAGATGCTGGAACCACACCCCGAACAGACGGAAAACACCTGCCAGACCCGTCTGAACAACCTGCCGAGCACGCCGGAGCCACCTGCTCGACTCGCCGGAACCACCTACCTGACATGCCCAAATCACCAGCCGGGTATGCCAGAACCACTTGGCGGACACTCCGGAATCATCTGCCGGACATGCCGGAACCAGCTCTCAGACACACCAGAACCACGTGCCGGAGACGCCGGAAGCACCTGCCGAGCATTCCGGAGACACCTGCTCGACTCGCCAGAAACACCTGCCGGACACGCCAAAATCACCTGCCGGGTATGCCAGAACCACCTGGCGGACACTACGGAATCACCTGCCGCGCATGCCGGAACCACCTCTCAGACGTGCCGGAAGCACGTGCCAGACACGCCGGAAACACCTACCGGACAGACCGGAACCACCTGCCGAGCACGCCGGAGCCACCTGTTCGACTCGCTGGAACCACCTGCCGGACAGGCCAATATCAACTGCTGGCTATGCCAGAACCACCTGGGGGACGGTCCGGAATCACCTGCCAGCCATGGCGGAACCACCTCTCAGACGTACCACAACCACCTGCCGGAGAAGCTGGAAACACGTCCTGGACAGACTGGAACCACGTGACGGCCATGCCTGAACCACCTGCCGAGCACGGGGGAACCACCTGCCGGACACGCCAAAATCACCTGCGGGCTACGCCAGAACCACTTGGACGACTCTCCGAAATGACCTGCCGGGCATGTTGGAACCACCTCTCAGACGTGCCAGAAGCACGTGGCGGACAGTCCGGAATCACCTGTTGGGCATACGCAACCACCTCTGACACGTACCAGAACCACGTGCCGTGCACGCCGGAACCACCTACCGGACAGACCGGAATCCACTTTTGGGCATGCCGGAACCACCAGTCAGATGTGCCAGAAACACGTGCCGGAGACGCCGGAAGCACCTGCCGAGCACGTCGCAACCACCTGCTCAACTCGCCTGAACCACCTGCCGGACACGCCAAAATCACCTGCCCGCTACACCAGCACCACTTCGGGGACAAGCCGGAATCACGTGAGGGGCATGCCGGCACAGCCTCTCAGACTGAACCTTGTGCCGGACACCACAGAACCACCTGCCGGACAGACCGGAACCACCTGCCGGACACGCCGGAACCACCGGCTCGACCCGCCGGAACGACCGCTGGACATGCAAAATCACCTGCCGGCTACGCCGGAAACACTTGGCGAACACTCCGGAATCACCTGCCGGGCATGCCGGAACCACCTCTCAGATATGCCAGAACCACGTGCCAATGACCCCGGAAGCACCTGCCGAGCACGCCGGAACCACCTGCTCGACTCGCCAGAACCACCTGCCGGACACGCAAAAATCACCTGCCGGCTACGCCACAACCAGTTGGGGAACACTTCGGAATCACCTGCCGGGCTTGCTGGAACCACCTGCCGGTCATGCCAAAATCACCTGCCAACTACGCCAGTACCACTTGGCGGACACTGTGGAAACACCTGTCGGGCCGGCCGGAACCACATCTCAGACGTGCCAGAACCATGTGCATGAGATGCTGGAACCACATCCCGAACAGACAGAAAACACCTGCCAGACCCGTCTGAACAACCTGCCGAGCACGCCCGAGCCACCTGCTCGACTCGCCGGAACCACCTACCTGACATGCCCAAATCACCAGCCGGGTATGCCAGAACCACTTGGCGGACACTCCGGAATCATCTGCCGGACGTGCCGGAACCAGCTCTCAGACACACCAGAACCAAGTGCCGGAGACGCCGGAAGCACCTGCCGAGCATGCCGGAGCCACCTGCTCGACTCGCCAGAAACACCTGCCGGACACGCCAAAATCACCTGCCGGGTACGCCAGAACCACCTGGCGGACACTCCGAAATCACCTGTCGCGCATGCCGGAACCACCTCTCAGACGTGCCGGAAGCACGTGCCGGACACGCCGGAATCATCTACCGGACAGACCGGAACCACCTGCCGAGCACGCCGGAGCCACCTGTTCGACTCGCTGGAACCACCTGCCGGACAGGCCAATATCAACTGCTGGCTATGCCAGAACCACCTGGGGGACGGTCCGGAATCGCCTGCCAGCCATGGCGGAACCACCTCTCAGACGTACCAGAACCACCTGCCGGAGAAGCTGGAAACACGTCCTGGACAGTCTGGAACCACCTGCCGGCCAAGCCTGAACCACCTGCCAAACACAACGGAACAACCTGCCAGGCACGCCAAAATCACCTGCGTGTTATGCCAGAACCACTTGGAGGACTCTCTGGGTTGACCTGCCGGGCATGCCGGATCCACCTCTCAGACATGCCAGAACCATGTGGCGGACAGTCGGGAATCACCCGTTGGGCATGCGCAACCCCCTCTTAGACGTACCAGAACCACATGCCGTGCAGGCTGGAACCACCTACCGGACAGACGGGAATCACCTTTCGGGCATGCCGGAACCACCTGTCAGGTGTGCCAGAAACACGTGCCGGAGACGCCGGAAGCACCTGCCAAGCTCGTTGGAACCACCTGCTCAACTCGCCTGAACCACCTGCCGGACATGCCAAAATCACCTGCGGACTATGCCAGAACCACTTGGCGAACACTCCGGAATCACTTGCCGGGCATGCAGGAACCACATCTCAGACATGCCAGACCCCGTGCCAATGACCCCGGAAGCACCAGCCGAGCACGCCGGAACCACCTGCTCGACTCGCCAGAACCACCTGCCGATCACGCAAAAATCACCTGCCGGCTACGCCACAACCAGTTGTTGAACACTTCGGAATCACCTGCCAGGCTTGCTGGAACCACCTGCCACTCATGCCAAAATCACCTGCCAACTACGCCAGAACCGCTTGGCGGACACTGCGGAAACACCTCTCAGGCCGGCCGGAACCACATCTCAGACGTGCCAGAAACGTGTTCATGAGATGCTGGAACCACACCCCGAAAAGACGGATACCACCTGCCAGAACCGCCTGAACCACCTGCTGAGCACGCCGGAACCACCTGCTCGACTCACCGGTACCACCTGCCGGACACGCCAAAATCACCTGCGGGCTACGCCAGAACCACTTGGACGACTCTCCGAAATGACCTGCCGGGCATGTTGGAACCACCTCTCAGACGTGCCAGAAGCACGTGGCGGACAGTCCGGAATCACCTGTTGGGCATACGCAACCACCTCTGACACGTACCAGAACCACGTGCCGTGCACGCCGGAACCACCTACCGGACAGACCGGAATCCACTTTTGGGCATGCCGGAACCACCAGTCAGATGTGCCAGAAACACGTGCCAGAGACGCCGGAAGCACCTGCCGAGCACGTCGCAAACACCTGCTCAACTCGCCTGAACCACCTGCCGGACACGCCAAAATCACCTGCCCGCTACACCAGCACCACTTCGGGGACAAGCCGGAATCACGTGAGGGGCATGCCGGCACAGCCTCTCAGACTGAACCTCGTGCCGGACACCACAGAACCACCTGCCGGACAGACCGGAACCACCTGCCGGACACGCCGGAACCACCGGCTCGACCCGCCGGAACGACCGCTGGACATGCAAAATCACCTGCCGGCTACGCCGGAAACACTTGGCGAACACTCCGGAATCACCTGCCGGGCATGCCGGAACCACCTCTCAGATATGCCAGAACCACGTGCCAATGACCCCGGAAGCACCTGCCGAGCACGCCGGAACCACCTGCTCGACTCGCCAGAACCACCTGCCGGACACGCAGAAATCACCTGCCGGCTACGCCACAACCAGTTGGGGAACACTTCGGAATCACCTGCCGGGCTTGCTGGAACCACCTGCCGGTCATGCCAAAATCACCTGCCAACTACGCCAGTACCACTTGGCGGGCACTGTGGAAACACCTGTCGGGCCGGCCGGAACCACATCTCAGACGTGCCAGAACCATGTGCATGAGATGCTGGAACCACACCCCGAACAGACGGAAAACACCTGCCAGACCCGTCTGAACAACCTGCCGAGCACGCTGGAGCCACCTGCTCGACTCGCCGGAACCACCTACCTGACATGCCCAAATCACCAGCCGGGTATGCCAGAACCACTTGGCGGACACTCCGGAATCATCTGCCGGACATGCCGGAACCAGCTCTCAGACACACCAGAACCACGTGCCGGAGACGCCGGAAGCACCTGCCGAGCATGCCGGAGACACCTGCTCGACTCGCCAGAAACACCTGCCGGACACGCCAAAATCACCTGCCGGGTATGCCAGAACCACCTGGCGGACACTACGGAATCACCTGCCGCGCATGCCGGAACCACCTCTCAGACGTGCCGGAAGCACGTGCCAGACACGCCGGAAACACCTACCGGACAGACCGGAACCACCTGCCGAGCACGCCGGAGCCACCTGTTCGACTCGCTGGAACCACCTGCCGGACAGGCCAATATCAACTGCTGGCTATGCCAGAACCACCTGGGGGACGGTCCGGAATCACCTGCCAGCCATGGCGGAACCACCTCTCAGACGTACCACAACCACCTGCCGGAGAAGCTGGAAACACGTCCTGGACAGACTGGAACCACGTGACGGCCATGCCTGAACCACCTGCCGAGCACGGGGGAACCACCTGCCGGACACGCCAAAATCACCTGCGGGCTACGCCAGAACCACTTGGACGACTCTCCGAAATGACCTGCCGGGCATGTTGGAACCACCTCTCAGACGTGCCAGAAGCACGTGGCGGACAGTCCGGAATCACCTGTTGGGCATACGCAACCACCTCTGACACGTACCAGAACCACGTGCCGTGCACGCCGGAACCACCTACCGGACAGACCGGAATCCACTTTTGGGCATGCCGGAACCACCAGTCAGATGTGCCAGAAACACGTGCCGGAGACGCCGGAAGCACCTGCCGAGCACGTCGCAACCACCTGCTCAACTCGCCTGAACCACCTGCCGGACACGCCAAAATCACCTGCCCGCTACACCAGCACCACTTCGGGGACAAGCCGGAATCACGTGAGGGGCATGCCGGCACAGCCTCTCAGACTGAACCTCGTGCCGGACACCACAGAACCACCTGCCGGACAGACCGGAACCACCTGCCGGACACGCCGGAACCACCGGCTCGACCCGCCGGAACGACCGCTGGACATGCAAAATCACCTGCCGGCTACGCCGGAAACACTTGGCGAACACTCCGGAATCACCTGCCGGGCATGCCGGAACCACCTCTCAGATATGCCAGAACCACGTGCCAATGACCCCGGAAGCACCTGCCGAGCACGCCGGAACCACCTGCTCGACTCGCCAGAACCACCTGCCGGACACGCAGAAATCACCTGCCGGCTACGCCACAACCAGTTGGGGAACACTTCGGAATCACCTGCCGGGCTTGCTGGAACCACCTGCCGGTCATGCCAAAATCACCTGCCAACTACGCCAGTACCACTTGGCGGACACTGTGGAAACACCTGTCGGGCCGGCCGGAACCACATCTCAGACGTGCCAGAACCATGTGCATGAGATGCTGGAACCACACCCCGAACAGACGGAAAACACCTGCCAGACCCGTCTGAACAACCTGCCGAGCACGCCGGAGCCACCTGCTCGACTCGCCGGAACCACCTACCTGACATGCCCAAATCACCAGCCGGGTATGCCAGAACCACTTGGCGGACACTCCGGAATCATCTGCCGGACATGCCGGAACCAGCTCTCAGACACACCAGAACCACGTGCCGGAGACGCCGGAAGCACCTGCCGAGCATGCCGGAGACACCTGCTCGACTCGCCAGAAACACCTGCCGGACACGCCAAAATCACCTGCCGGGTATGCCAGAACCACCTGGCGGACACTACGGAATCACCTGCCGCGCATGCCGGAACCACCTCTCAGACGTGCCGGAAGCACGTGCCAGACACGCCGGAAACACCTACCGGACAGACCGGAACCACCTGCCGAGCACGCCGGAGCCACCTGTTCGACTCGCTGGAACCACCTGCCGGACAGGCCAATATCAACTGCTGGCTATGCCAGAACCACCTGGGGGACGGTCCGGAATCACCTGCCAGCCATGGCGGAACCACCTCTCAGACGTACCACAACCACCTGCCGGAGAAGCTGGAAACACGTCCTGGACAGACTGGAACCACGTGACGGCCATGCCTGAACCACCTGCCGAGCACGGGGGAACCACCTGCCGGACACGCCAAAATCACCTGCGGGCTACGCCAGAACCACTTGGACGACTCTCCGAAATGACCTGCCGGGCATGTTGGAACCACCTCTCAGACGTGCCAGAAGCACGTGGCGGACAGTCCGGAATCACCTGTTGGGCATACGCAACCACCTCTGACACGTACCAGAACCACGTGCCGTGCACGCCGGAACCACCTACCGGACAGACCGGAATCCACTTTTGGGCATGCCGGAACCACCAGTCAGATGTGCCAGAAACACGTGCCGGAGACGCCGGAAGCACCTGCCGAGCACGTCGCAACCACCTGCTCAACTCGCCTGAACCACCTGCCGGACACGCCAAAATCACCTGCCCGCTACACCAGCACCACTTCGGGGACAAGCTGGAATCACGTGAGGGGCATGCCGGCACAGCCTCTCAGACTGAACCTCGTGCCGGACACCACAGAACCACCTGCCGGACAGACCGGAACCACCTGCCGGACACGCCGGAACCACCGGCTCGACCCGCCGGAACGACCGCTGGACATGCAAAATCACCTGCCGGCTACGCCGGAAACACTTGGCGAACACTCCGGAATCACCTGCCGGGCATGCCGGAACCACCTCTCAGATATGCCAGAACCACGTGCCAATGACCCCGGAAGCACCTGCCGAGCACGCCGGAACCACCTGCTCGACTCGCCAGAACCACCTGCCGGACACGCAAAAATCACCTGCCGGCTACGCCACAACCAGTTGGGGAACACTTCGGAATCACCTGCCGGGCTTGCTGGAACCACCTGCCGGTCATGCCAAAATCACCTGCCAACTACGCCAGTACCACTTGGCGGACACTGTGGAAACACCTGTCGGGCCGGCCGGAACCACATCTCAGACGTGCCAGAACCATGTGCATGAGATGCTGGAACCACATCCCGAACAGACGGAAAACACCTGCCAGACCCGTCTGAACAACCTGCCGAGCACGCCGGAGCCACCTGCTCGACTCGCCGGAACCACCTACCTGACATGCCCAAATCACCAGCCGGGTATGCCAGAACCACTTGGCGGACACTCCGGAATCATCTGCCGGACGTGCCGGAACCAGCTCTCAGACACACCAGAACCAAGTGCCGGAGACGCCGGAAGCACCTGCCGAGCATGCCGGAGCCACCTGCTCGACTCGCCAGAAACACCTGCCGGACACGCCAAAATCACCTGCCGGGTACGCCAGAACCACCTGGCGGACACTCCGAAATCACCTGTCGCGCATGCCGGAACCACCTCTCAGACGTGCCGGAAGCACGTGCCGGACACGCCGGAATCATCTACCGGACAGACCGGAACCACCTGCCGAGCACGCCGGAGCCACCTGTTCGACTCGCTGGAACCACCTGCCGGACAGGCCAATATCAACTGCTGGCTATGCCAGAACCACCTGGGGGACGGTCCGGAATCGCCTGCCAGCCATGGCGGAACCACCTCTCAGACGTACCAGAACCACCTGCCGGAGAAGCTGGAAACACGTCCTGGACAGTCTGGAACCACCTGCCGGCCAAGCCTGAACCACCTGCCAAACACAACGGAACAACCTGCCAGGCACGCCAAAATCACCTGCGTGTTATGCCAGAACCACTTGGAGGACTCTCTGGGTTGACCTGCCGGGCATGCCGGATCCACCTCTCAGACATGCCAGAACCATGTGGCGGACAGTCGGGAATCACCCGTTGGGCATGCGCAACCCCTTCTGAGACGTACCAGAACCACATGCCGTGCAGGCTGGAACCACCTACCGGACAGACGGGAATCACCTTTCGGGCATGCCGGAACCACCTGTCAGGTGTGCCAGAAACACGTGCCGGAGACGCCGGAAGCACCTGCCAAGCTCGTTGGAACCACCTGCTCAACTCGCCTGAACCACCTGCCGGACATGCCAAAATCACCTGCGGACTATGCCAGAACCACTTGGCGAACACTCCGGAATCACTTGCCGGGCATGCAGGAACCACATCTCAGACATGCCAGACCCCGTGCCAATGACCCCGGAAGCACCAGCCGAGCACGCCGGAACCACCTGCTCGACTCGCCAGAACCACCTGCCGATCATGCAAAAATCACCTGCCGGCTACGCCACAACCAGTTGTTGAACACTTCGGAATCACCTGCCAGGCTTGCTGGAACCACCTGCCACTCATGCCAAAATCACCTGCCAACTACGCCAGAACCGCTTGGCGGACACTGCGGAAACACCTCTCAGGCCGGCCGGAACCACATCTCAGACGTGCCAGAAACGTGTTCATGAGATGCTGGAACCACACCCCGAAAAGACGGATACCACCTGCCAGAACCGCCTGAACCACCTGCTGAGCACGCCGGAACCACCTGCTCGACTCACCGGTACCACCTGCCGGACACGCCAAAATCACCTGCGGGCTACGCCAGAACCACTTGGACGACTCTCCGAAATGACCTGCCGGGCATGTTGGAACCACCTCTCAGACGTGCCAGAAGCACGTGGCGGACACTCCGGAATCACCTGTTGGGCATACGCAACCACCTCTGACACGTACCAGAACCACGTGCCGTGCACGCCGGAACCACCTACCGGACAGACCGGAATCCACTTTTGGGCATGCCGGAACCACCAGTCAGATGTGCCAGAAACACGTGCCAGAGACGCCGGAAGCACCTGCCGAGCACGTCGCAACCACCTGCTCAACTCGCCTGAACCACCTGCCGGACACGCCAAAATCACCTGCCCGCTACACCAGCACCACTTCGGGGACAAGCCGGAATCACGTGAGGGGCATGCCGGCACAGCCTCTCAGACTGAACCTCGTGCCGGACACCACAGAACCACCTGCTGGACAGACCGGAACCACCTGCCGGACACGCCGGAACCACCGGCTCGACCCGCCGGAATGACCGCTGGACATGCAAAATCACCTGCCGGCTACACCGGAAACACTTGGCGAACACTCCGGAATCACCTGCCGGGCATGCCGGAACCACCTCTCAGATATGCCAGAACCACGTGCCAATGACCCCGGAAGCACCTGCCGAGCACGCCGGAACCACCTGCTCGACTCGCCAGAACCACCTGCCGGACACGCAGAAATCACCTGCCGGCTACGCCACAACCAGTTGGGGAACACTTCGGAATCACCTGCCGGGCTTGCTGGAACCACCTGCCGGTCATGCCAAAATCACCTGCCAACTACGCCAGTACCACTTGGCGGACACTGTGGAAACACCTGTCGGGCCGGCCGGAACCACATCTCAGACGTGCCAGAACCATGTGCATGAGATGCTGGAACCACACCCCGAACAGACGGAAAACACCTGCCAGACCCGTCTGAACAACCTGCCGAGCACGCCGGAGCCACCTGCTCGACTCGCCGGAACCACCTACCTGACATGCCCAAATCACCAGCCGGGTATGCCAGAACCACTTGTCGGACACTCCGGAATCATCTGCCGGACATGTCGGAACCAGCTCTCAGACACACCAGAACCACGTGCCGGAGACGCCGGAAGCACCTGCCGAGCTTGCCGGAGCCACCTGCTCGACTCGCCAGAAACACCTGCCGGACACGCCAGAATCACCTGCCGGCTACGCCAGAACCACCTGGCGGACACTCCGAAATCACCTGTCGGGCATGCCGGAACCACCTCTCAGACGTGCCGGAAGCACGTGCCGGACACGCCGGAATCACCTACCGGACAGACCGGAACCACCTGCCGAGCACGCCGGGGCCGCCTGTTCGACTCGCTGGAACCACCTGCCGGACAGGCCAATATCAACTGCTGGCTATGCCAGAACCACCTGGGGGACGGTCCGGAATCGCCTGCCAGCCATGGCGGAACCACCTCTCAGACGTACCAGAACCACCTGCCGGAGAAGCTGGAAACACGTCCTGGACAGTCTGGAACCACCTGCCGGCCAAGCCTGAACCACCTGCCAAGCACAACGGAACAACCTGCCAGACACGCCAAAATCACCTGCGTGTTATGCCAGAACCACTTGGAGGACTCTCTGGGATGACCTGCCGGGCATGCCGGAACCACCTCTCAGACGTGCCAGAACCATGTGGCGGACAGTCCGGAATCACCTGTTGGGCATGCGCAACCACCTCTGAGACGTACCAGAACCACATGCCGTGCAGGCTGGAACCACCTACCGGACAGACCGGAATCACCTTTCGGGCATGCCGGAACCACCTGTCAGATGTGCCAGAAACACGTGCCGGAGACGCCGGAAGCACCTGCCAAGCACGTTGGAACCACCTGCTCAACTCGCCTGAACCACCTGCCGGACATGCCAAACTCACCTGCCGACTATGCCAGAACCACTTGGCGAACACTCCGGAATCACTTGCCGGGCATGCAGGAACCACCTCTCAGACATGCCAGAACCCCGTGCCAATGACCCCGGAAGCACCAGCCGAGCACGCCGGAACCACCTGCTCGACTCGCCAGAACCACCTGCCGATCACGCAAAAATCACCTGCCGGCTACGCCACAACCAGTTGGTGAACACTTTGGAATCACCTGCCGGGCTTGCTGGAACCACCTGTCAGTCATGCCAAAATCACCTGCCAACTACGCCAGAACCGCTTGGCGGACACTGTGGAAACACCTGTCGGGCCGGCTGGAACCACATCTCAGACGTGCCAGAAACGTGTTCATGAGATGCTGGAACCACACCCCGAACAGACGGATACCACCTGCCAGAACCGCCTGAACCACCTGCTGAGCACGCCGGAACCACCTGCTCGACTCACCGGTATCACCTCCCTGACACGCCAAAATCACCTGCTGGGTATGCCAGAACCACTTGGCGGACACTCCGGAATCATCTGCCGGACATGCCGGAACCAGCTCTCAGACACACCAGAACCAAGTGCCGGAGACGCCGTAAGCACCTGCCGAGCATGCCGGAGCCACCTGCTCGACTCGCCAGAAACACCTGCCGGACACGCCAAAATCACCTGCCGGGTATGAAAGAACCACCTGCCGGACATGCAGAAATCACCTGTCGCGCATGCCGGAACCACCTCTCAGTCCTGCCGGAAGCACGTGCCGGACACGCCGGAATCACCTACCGGACAGACCGGAACCACCTGCCGAGCACGCCGGAGCCACCTGTTCGACTAGATGGAACCACCTGCCGGACAGGCCAATATTAAGTGCTGGCTATGCCAGAACCACCTGTGGAACGGTCTGAAATCACCTGCCAGCCATGGCGGAACCACATCTCAGACATACCAGAACCACCTGCCGGAGAAGCTGGAAACACGTCCTGGACACTCTGGAACCACCTGCCGGCCAAGCCTGAACCACCTGCCAAGCACAACGGAACCACCTGCCAGACACGTCAAAATCACCTGCGTGCTATGCCAGAACCACTTGGAGGACTCTCTGGGATGACCTGCCGGGCATGCCGGAACCACCTCTCAGACGTGCCAGAACCATGTGGCGGACAGTCCGGAATCACCTGTTGAGCATGCGCAACCACCTCTGAGACGTACCAGAACCACATGCCGTGCAGGCTGGAACCACCTACCGGACAGACCGGAATCACCTTTCGGGCATGCCGGAACCACCTGTCAGATGTGCCAGAAACACGTGCCGGAGACGCCGGAAGCACCTGCCAAGCACGTTGGAACCACCTGCTCAACTCGCCTGAACCACCTGCCGGACATGCCAAAATCACCTGCCGACTATGCCAGAACCACTAGGCGAACACTCCGGAATCACTTGCCGGGCATGCAGGAACCACCTCTCAGACATGCCAGAACCCCGTGCCAATGACCCCGGAGGCACCAGCCGAGCACGCCGGAACCACCTGCTCGACTCGCCAGAACCACCTGCCGATCACGCAAAAATCACCTGCCGGCTACGCCACAACCAGTTGGTGAACACTTTGGAATCACCTGCCAGGCTTGCTGGAACCACCTGCCAGTCATGCCAAAATCACCTGCCAACTACGCCAGAACCGCTTGGCGGACACTGCGGAAACACCTGTCGGGCCGGCTGGAACCACATCTCAGACGTGCCAGAAACGTGTTCATGAGATGCTGGAACCACACCCCGAACAGACGGATACCACCTGCCAGAACCGCCTGAACCACCTGCTGAGCACGCCGGAACCACCTGCTCGACTCACCGGTACCACCTCCCTGACACGCCAAAATCACCTGCTGGGTATGCCAGAACCACTTGGCGGACACTCCGGAATCATCTGCCGGACATGCCGGAACCAGCTCTCAGACACACCAGAACCAAGTGCCGGAGATGCCGGAAGCACCTGCCGAGCATGCCGGAGCCACCTGCTCGACTCGCCAGAAACACCTGCCGGACATGCCAAAATCACCTGCCGGGTATGCCAGAACCACCTGGCCGACACTACGGAATCACCTGCCGCGCATGCCGGAACCACCTCTCAGACGTGCCGGAAGCACGTGCCAGACACGCCGGAAACACCTACCGGACAGACCGGAACCACCTGCCAAGAACGCCGGAGCCACCTGTTCGACTCGCTGGAACCACCTGCCGGACAGGCCAATATCAACTGCTGGCTATGCCAGAACCACCTGGGGGACAGTCCGGGATCACCTGCCAGCCATGGCGGAGCCACCTCTCAGACGTACCAGAACCACCTGCCGGAGAAGCTGGAAACACGTCCTGGACAGACTGGAACCACGTGACGGCCATGCCTGAACCACCTGCCGAGCACGGCGGAACCACCTGCCGGACACGCCAAAATCACCTGCGGGCTACGCCAGAACCACTTGGACGACTCTCTGAAATGACCTGTCGCGCATGTTGGAACCACCTCTCAGACGTGCCAGAAGCACGTGGCGGACAGTCCGGAATCACCTGTTGGGCATACGCAACCACCTCTGACACGTACCAGAACCACGTGCCGTGCACGCCGGAACCACCTACCGGACAGACCGGAATCACCTTTCGGGCATGCCGGAACCACCTGTCAGATGTGCCAGAAACACGTGCCGGAGACGCCGGAAGCACCTGCCAAGCACGTTGGAACCACCTGCTCAACTCGCCTGAACCACCTGCCGGACATGCCAAAATCACCTGCCGACTATGCCAGAACCACTAGGCGAACACTCCGGAATCACTTGCCGGGCATGCAGGAACCACCTCTCAGACACGCCAGAACCCCGTGCCAATGACCCCGGAAGCACCAGCCGAGCACGCCGGAACCACCTGCTCGACTCGCCAGAACCACCTGCCGATCACGCAAAAATCACCTGCCGGCTACGCCACAACCAGTTGGTGAACACTTTGGAATCACCTGCCAGGCTTGCTGGAACCACCTGCCAGTCATGCCAAAATCACCTGCCAACTACGCCAGAACCGCTTGGCGGACACTGCGGAAACACCTGTCGGGCCGGCTGGAACCACATCTCAGACGTGCCAGAAACGTGTTCATGAGATGCTGGAACCACAACCCGAACAGACGGATACCACCTGCCAGAACCGCCTGAACCACCTGCTGAGCACGCCGGAACCACCTGCTCGACTCACCGGTACCACCTCCCTGACACGCCAAAATCACCTGCTGGGTATGCCAGAACCACTTGGCGGACACTCCGGAATCATCTGCCGGACATGCCGGAACCAGCTCTCAGACACACCAGAACCAAGTGCCGGAGATGCCGGAAGCACCTGCCGAGCATGCCGGAGCCACCTGCTCGACTCGCCAGAAACACCTGCCGGACATGCCAAAATCACCTGCCGGGTATGCCAGAACCACCTGGCCGACACTACGGAATCACCTGCCGCGCATGCCGGAACCACCTCTCAGACGTGCCGGAAGCACGTGCCAGACACGCCGGAAACACCTACCGGACAGACCGGAACCACCTGCCAAGAACGCCGGAGCCACCTGTTCGACTCGCTGGAACCACCTGCCGGACAGGCCAATATCAACTGCTGGCTATGCCAGAACCACCTGGGGGACAGTCCGGGATCACCTGCCAGCCATGGCGGAACCACCTCTCAGACGTACCAGAACCACCTGCCGGAGAAGCTGGAAACACGTCCTGGACAGACTGGAACCACGTGACGGCCATGCCTGAACCACCTGCCGAGCACGGCGGAACCACCTGCCGGACACGCCAAAATCACCTGCGGGCTACGCCAGAACCACTTGGACGACTCTCTGAAATGACCTGTCGCGCATGTTGGAACCACCTCTCAGACGTGCCAGAAGCACGTGGCGGACAGTCCGGAATCACCTGTTGGGCATACGCAACCACCTCTGACACGTACCAGAACCACGTGCCGTGCACGCCGGAACCACCTACCGGACAGACCAGAATCCACTTTTGGGCATGCCGGAACCACTAGTCAGATGTGCCAGAAACACGTGCCGGAGACGCCGGAAGCACCTGCCGAGCACGTCGCAACCACCTGCTCAACTCGCCTGAACCACCTGCCGGACACGCCAAAATCACCTGCCCGCTACACCAGCACCACTTTGGGGACAAGCCGGAATCACGTGAGGGGCATGCCGGCACAGCCTCTCAGACTGAACCTCGTGCCGGACACCACAGAACCACCTGCCGGACAGACCGGAACCACCTGCCGGACACGCCGGAACCACCGGCTCGACCCGCCGGAACGACCGCTGGACATGCAAAATCACCTGCCGGCTACGCCGGAAACACTTGGCGAACACTCCGGAACCACCTGCCGGGCTTGCTGGAACCACCTGCCGGTCATGCCAAAATCACCTGCCAACTACGCCAGTACCACTTGGCGGACACTGTGGAAACACCTGTCGGGCCGGCTGGAACCACATCTCAGACGTGCCAGAAACGTGTTCATGAGATGCTGGAACCACACCCCGAACAGACGGAAAACACCTGCCAGACCCGTCTGAACAACCTGTCGAGCATGCCGGAGCCAACTGCTCCACTCGCCAGAAACACCTGCCGGACACGCCAAAATCACCTGCCGGGTACGCCAGAACCACCTGGCGGACACTCCGAAATCACCTGTCGCGCATGCCGGAACCACCTCTCAGACGTGCCGGAAGCACGTGCCGGACACGCCGGAATCACCTACCGGACAGACCGGAACCACCTGCCGAGCACGCCGGAGCCACCTGTTCGACTCGCTGGAACCACCTGCCGGACAGGCCAATATCAACTGCTGGCTATGCCAGAACCACCTGGGGACAGTCCGGGATCACCTGCCAGCCATGGCGGAACCACCTCTCAGACGTACCAGAACCACCTGCCGGAGAAGCTGGAAACACGTCCTGGACACTCTGGAACCACCTGCCGGCCAAGCCTGAACCACCTGCCAAGCACAACGGAACAACCTGCCAGACACGCCAAAATCACCTGCGTGTTGTGCCAGAACCACTTGGAGGACTCTCTGGGATGACCTGCCGGGCATGCCGGAACCACCTCTCAGACGTGCCAGAACCATGTGGCGGACAGTCCGGAATCACCTGTTGGGCATGCGCAACCACCTCTGAGATGTACCAGAACCACATGCCGTGCAGGCTGGAACCACCTACCGGACAGACCGGAATCAGCTTTCGGGCATGCCGGAACCACCTGTCAGATGTGCTAGAAACACGTGCCGGAGACGCCGGAAGCACCTGCCAAGCACGTTGGAACCACCTGCTCAACTCGCCTGAACCACCTGCCGGACATGCCAAAATCACCTGCCGACTATGCCAGAACCACTTGGCGAACACTCCGGAATCACTTGCCGGGCATGCAGGAACCACCTCTCAGACATGCCAGAACCCCGTGCCAATGACCCCGGAAGCACCAGCCGAGCACGCCGGAACCACCTGCTCGACTCGCCAGAACCACCTGCCGATCACGCAAAAATCACCTGCCGGCTACGCCACAACCAGTTGGTGAACACTTTGGAATCACCTGCCAGGCTTGCTGGAACCACCTGCCAGTCATGCCAAAATCACCTGCCAACTACGCCAGAACCGCTTGGCGGACACTGCGGAAACACCTGTCGGGCCGGCCGGAACCACATCTCAGACGTGCCAGAAACGTGTTCATGAGATGCTGTAACCACACCCCAAAAAGACGGATACCACCTGCCAGAACCGCCTGAACCACCTGCTTAGCACACCGGAACCACCTGCTCGAATCACCGGTAACACCTCCCTGACACGCCAAAATCACCTGCTGGGTATGCCAGAACCACTTGGCGGACACTCCGGAATCATCTGCCGCACATGACGGAACCAGCTCTCAGACACACCAGAACCAAGTGCCGGAGACGCCGGAAGCACCTGCCGAGCATGCCGGAGCCACCTGCTCGAGTCGCCAGAAACACCTGCCGGACACGCCAAAATCACCTGCCGGGTACGCCAGAACCACCTGGCGGACACTCCGAAACCACCTGTCGCGCATGCCGGAACCACCTCTCAGACGTGCCGGAAGCACGTGCCGGACACGCCGGAATCACCTACCGGACAGACCGGAACCACCTGCCGAGCACGCCGGAGCCACCTGTTCGACTCTCTGGAACCACCTGCCGGACAGGCCAATATCAACTGCTGGCTATGCCAGAACCACCTGGGGGACGGTCCGGAATCACCTGCCAGCCATGGCGGAACCACCTCTCAGACGTACCAGAACCACCTGCCGGAGAAGCTGGAAACACGTCCTGGACAGACTGGAACCACGTGACGGCCATGCCTGAACCACCTGCCGAGCACGGCGGAACCACCTGCCGGACACGCCAAAATCACCTGCGGGCTACGCCAGAACCACTTGGACGACTCTCCGAAATGACCTGCCGGGCATGTTGGAACCACCTCTCAGACGTGCCAGAAGCACGTGGCGGACTGTCCGGAATCACCTGTTGGGCATACGCAACCACCTCTGACACGTACCAGAACCACGTGCCGTGCACGCCGGAACCACCTACCGGACAGACCGGAATCAACTTTTGGGCATGCCGGAACCACCAGTCAGATGTGCCAGAAACACGTGCCAGAGACGCCGGAAGCACCTGCCGAGCACGTCGCAACCACCTGCTCAACTCGCCTGAACCACCTGCCGGACACGCCAAAATCACCTGCCCGCTACACCAGCACCACTTCGGGGACAAGCCGGAATCACGTGAGGGGCATGCCGGCACAGCATCTCAGACTGAACCTCGTGCCGGACACCACAGAACCACCTGCCGGACAGACCGGAACCACCTGCCGGACACGCCGGAACCACCGGCTCGACCCGCCGGAACGACCGCTGGACATGCAAAATCACCTGCCGGCTACGCCGGAAACACTTGGCGAACACTCCGGAACCACCTGCCGGGCATGCCGGAACCAGCTCTCAGACACACCAGAACCATGTGCCGGAGACGCCGGAAGCACCTGCCGAGCATGCCGGAGCCACCTGCTCGACTCGCCAGAAACACCTGCCGGACACGCCAAAATCACCTGCCGGGTACGCCAGAACCACCTGGCGGACACTGCGAAACCACCTGTCGCGCATGCCGGAACCACCTCTCAGACGTGCCGGAAGCACGTGCCGGACACACCGGAATCACCTACCGGACAGACCGGAACCACCTGCCGAGCACGCCGGAGCCACCTGTTTGACTCGCTGTAACCACCTGCCGGACAGGCCAATATGAACTCCTGGCTATGCCAGAACCACCTGGGGGACGGTCCGGAATCGCCTGTCAGCCATGGCGGAACCACCTCTCAGACGTACCAGAACCACCTGCCGGAGAAGCTGGAAACACGTCCTGGACACTCTGGAACCACCTGCCGGCCAAGCCTGAACCACCTGCCAAGCACAACGGAACAATCTGCCAGACACGCCAAAATCACCTGCGTGTTATGCCAGAACCACTTGGAGGACTCTCTGGGATGACCTGCCGGGCATGCCGGAACCACCTCTCAGACGTGCCAGAACCATGTGGCGGACAGTCCGGAATCACCTGTTGGGCATGCGCAACCACCTCTGAGACGTACCAGAACCACATGCCGTGTAGGCTGGAACCACCTACCGGACAGACCGGAATCACCTTTCGGGCATGCCGGAACCACCTGTCAGATGTGCCAGAAACACGTGCCGGAGACGCCGGAAGCACCTGCCAAGCACGTTGGAACCACCTGCTCAACTCGCCTGAACCACCTGCCGGACATGCCAAAATCACCTGCCGACTATGCCAGAACCACTTGGCGAACACTCCGGAATCACTTGCCGGGCATGCAGGAACCACCTCTCAGACATGCCAGAACCCCGTGCCAATGACCCCGGAAGCACCAGCCGAGCACGCCGGAACCACCTGCTCGACTCGCCAGAACCACCTGCCGATCACGCAAAAATCACCTGCCGGCTACGCCACAACCAGTTGGTGAACACTTTGGAATCACCTGCCAGGCTTGCTGGAACCACCTGCCAGTCATGCCAAAATCACCTGCCAACTACGCCAGAACCGCTTGGCGGACACTGCGGAAACACCTGTCGGGCCGGCTGGAACCACATCTCAGACGTGCCAGAAACGTGTTCATGAGATGCTGGAACCACACCCCGAACAGACGGATACCACCTGCCAGAACCGCCTGAACCACCTGCTGAGCACGCCGGAACCACCTGCTCGACTCACCGGTACCACCTCCCTGACACGCCAAAATCACCTGCTGGGTATGCCAGAACCACTTGGCGGACACTCCGGAATCATCTGCCGGACATGCCGGAACCAGCTCTCAGACACACCAGAACCAAGTGCCGGAGACGCCGGAAGCACCTGCCGAGCATGCCGGAGCCACCTGCTCGACTTGCCAGAAACACCTGCCAGACACGCCAAAATCACCTGCCGGGTACGCCAGAACCACCTGGCGGACACTAAGGAATCACCTGCCGCGCACGCGGGAACCACCTCTCAGACGTGCCGGAAGCACGTGCCGGACACGCCGGAATCACCTACCATAGAGAACGGAACCACCTGCCGAGCATGCCGGAGCCACCTGCTCGACTCGCTAGAAACACCTCCCGGACACGCCAAAAGCACCTGCCGGGTATGCCAGAACCACCTGGCGGACACTACGGAATCACCTGCCGCGCATGCCGGAACCACCTCTCAGACGTGCCGGAAGCACGTGCCAGACACGCCGGAAACACCTACCGGACACACCGGAACCACCTGCCGAGCACGTCGGAGCCACCTGTTCGACTCGCTGGAACCACCTGCCGGATAGGCCAATATCAACTGCTGGCTATGCCAGAACCACCTGGGGGACGGTCCGGAATCACCTGCCAGCCATGGCGGAACCACCTCTCAGACGTACCAGAACCACCTGCCGGAGAAGCTGGAAACACGTCCTGGACAGACTGGAACCACGTGACGGCCATGCCTGAACCACCTGCCGAGCACGGGGGAACGACCTGCCGGACACGCCAAAATCACCTGCGGGCTATTCCAGAACCACTTGGACGACTCTCCGAAATGACCTGCCGGGCATGTTGGAACCACCTCTCAGACGTGCCAGAAGCACGTGGCGGACAGTCCGGAATCACCTGTTGGGCATACGCAACCACCTCTGACACGTACCAGAACCACGTGCCGTGCACGCCGGAACCACCTACCGGACAGACCGGAATCCACTTTTGGGCATGCCGGAACCACCAGTCAGATGTGCCAGAAACACGTGCCGATGACGCCGGAAGCACCTGCCGAGCACGTCGCAACCACCTGCTCAACTCGCCTGAACCACCTGCCGGACACGCCAAAATCACCTGCCCGCTACACCAGCACCACTTCGGGGACAAGCCGGAATCACGTGAGGGGCATGCCGGCACAGCCTCTCAGACTGAACCTCGTGCCGGACACCACAGAACCACCTGCCGGACAGACCGGAACCACCTGCCGGACACGCCGGAACCACCGGCTCGACCCGCCGGAACGACCGCTGGACATGCAAAATCACCTGCCGGCTACGCCGCAAACACTTGGCGAACACTCCGGAATCACCTGCCGGGCATGCCGGAACCACCTCTCAGATATGCCAGAACCACGTGCCAATGACCCCGGAAGCACCTGCCGAGCACGCCGGAACCACCTGCTCGACTCGCCGGAACCACCTGCCGGACACGCAAAAATCACCTGCCGGCTACGCCACAACCAGTTGGGGAACACTTCGGAATCACCTGCCGGGCTTGCTGGAACCACCTGCCGGTCATGCCAAAATCACCTGCCAACTACGCCAGTACCACTTGGCGGACACTGTGGAAACACCTGTCGGGCCGGCCGGAACCACATCTCAGACGTGCCAGAACCATGTGCATGAGATGCTGGAACCACACCCCGAACAGACGGAAAACACCTGCCAGACCCGTCTGAACGACCTGCCGAGCACGCCGGAGCCACCTGCTCGACTCGCCGGAACCACCTACCTGACATGCCCAAATCACCAGCCGGGTATGCCAGAACGACTTGGCGGACACTCCGGAATCATCTGCCGGACATGCCGGAACCAGCTCTCAGACACACCAGAACCACATGCCGGAGACGCCGGAAGCACCTGCCGAGCATGCCGGAGCCACCTGCTCGACTCGCCAGAAACACCTGCCGGACACGCCAAAATCACCTGCCGGGTACGCCAGAACCACCTGGCGGACACTCCAAAATCACCTGTCGCGCATGCCGGAACCACCTCTCAGACGTGACGGAAGCACGTGCCGGACACGCCGGAATCACCCACGGGACAGACCGGAACCACCTGCCGAGCACGCTGGAGCCACCTGTTTGACTCGCTGGAACCACCTGCCGGACAGGCCAATATCAACTGCTGGCTATGCCAGAACCACCTGGGAGACGGTCCGGAATCACCTGCCAGCCATGGCGGAACCACCTCTCAGACGTACCAGAACCACCTGCCGAACACGCAGAAATCACCTGCCGGCTACGCCACAACAAGTTGGGGAACACTTCGGAATCACCTGCCGGGCTTGCTGGAACCACCTGCCGGTCATGCCAAAATCACCTTCCAACTACGCCAGTACCACTTGGCGGACACTGTGGAAACACCTGTCGGGCCGGCCGGAACCACATCTCAGACGTGCCAGAACCATGTGCATGAGATGCTGGAACCACATCCCGAACAGACGGATAACACCTGCCAGACCCGTCTGAACAACCCGCCGAGCACGCCGGAGCCACCTGCTCGACTCGCCGGAACCACCTACCTGACATGCCCAAATCACCAGCCGGGTATGCCAGAACCACTTGGCGGACACTCCGGAATCATCTGCCGGACATGCCGGAACCAGCTCTCAGACACACCAGAACCAAGTGCCGGAGACGCCGGAAGCACCTGCCGAGCATGCCGGAGCCACCTGCTCGACTCGCCAGAAACACCTGCCGGACACGCCAAAATCACCTGCCGGCTACGCCAAAACCACCTGGCGGACACTCCGAAACCACCTGTCGCGCATGCCGGAACCACCTCTCAGACGTGCCGGAAGCACGTGCCGGACACGCCGGAATCACCTACCAGACAGACCGGAACCACCTGCCGAGCACGCCGGAGCCACCTGTTCGACTCGCTGGAACCACCTGCCGGACAGGCCAATATCAACTGCTGGCTATGCCAGAACCACCTGGGGGACGGTCCGGAATCACCTGCCCGCCATGGCGGAACCACCTCTCAGACGTACCAGAACCACCTGCCGGAGAAGCTACAAACACGTCCTGGACAGTCTGGATCCACCTGCCGGCCAAGCCTGAACCACCTGCCAAGCACAACGGAACAACCTGCCAGACATGCTAAAATCACCTGCGTGTTATGCCAGAACCACTTGGAGGACTCTCTGGGATGACCTGCCGGGCATGCCGGAACCACCTCTCAGACGTGCCAGAACCATGTGGCGGACAGTCCGGAATCACCTGTTGGGCATGCGCAACCACCTGTGAGACGTACCAGAACCACATGCCGTGCAGGCTGGAACCACCTACCGGACAGACCGGAATCACCTTTCGGGCATGCCGGAACCACCTGTCAGATGTGCCAGAAACACGTGCCGGAGACGCCGGAAGCACCTGCCAAGCACGTTGGAACCACCTGCTCAACTCGCCTGAACCACCTGCCGGACATGCCAAAATCACCTGCCGACTATGCCAGAACCACTTGGCGAACACTCCGGAATCACTTGCCGGGCATGCAGGAACCACCTCTCAGACATGCCAGAACCCCGTGCCAATGACCCCGGAAGCACCAGCCGAGCACGCCGGAACCACCTGCTCGACTCGCCAGAACCACCTGCCGATCACGCAAAAATCACCTGCCGGCTATGCCACAAGCAGTTGGTGAACACTTTGGAATCACCTGCCAGGCTTGCTGGAACCACCTGCCAGTCATGCCAAAATCACCTGCCAACTACGCCAGAACCGCTTGGCGGACACTGCGGAAACACCTGTCGGGCCGGCTGGAACCGCATCTCAGACGTGCCAGAAACGTGTTCATGAGATGCTGGAACCACACCACGAACAGACGGATACCACCTGCCAGAACCGCCTGAACCACCTGCTGAGCACGCCGGAACCACCTGCTCGACTCACCGGTACCACCTCCCTGACACGCCAAAATCACCTGCTGGGTATGCCAGAACCACTTGGCGGACACTCCGGAATCATCTGCCGGACATGCCGGAACCAGCTCTCAGACACACCAGAACCACGTGCCGGAGACGCCGGAAGCACCTGCCGAGCATGCCGGAGACACCTGCTCGACTCGCCAGAAACACCTGCCGGACACGCCAAAATCACCTGCCGGGTATGCCAGAACCACCTGGCGGACACTACGGAATCACCTGCCACGCATGCCGGAACCACCTCTCAGACGTGCCGGAAGCACGTGCCAGACACGCCGGAAACACCTACCGGACAGACCGGAACCACCTGCCGAGCACGCCGGAGCCACCTGTTCGACTCGCTGGAACCACCTGCCGGACAGGCCAATATCAACTGCTGGCTATGCCAGAACCACCTGGGGGACGGTCCGGGATCACCTGCCAGCCATGGCGGAACCACCTCTCAGACGTACCAGAACGACCTGCCGGAGAAGCTGGAAACACGTCCTGGACAGACTGGAACCATGTGACGGTCATGCGTGAACCACCTGCCGAGCACGGCGGAACCACCTGCCGGACACGCCAAAATCACCTGCGGGCTACGCCAGAACCACTTGGACGACTCTCCGAAATGACCTGCCGGGCATGTTGGAACCACCTCTCAGACGTGCCAGAAGCACGTGGCGGACAGTCCGGAATCACCTGTTGGGCATACACAACCACCTCTGACACGTACCAGAACCACGTGCCGTGCACGCCGGAACCACCTACCGGACAGACCGGAATCCACTTTTGGGCATGCCGGAACCACCAGTCAGATGTGCCAGAAACACGTGCCGGAGACGCCGGAAGCACCTGCCGAGCACGTCGCAACCACCTGCTCAACTCGCCTGAACCACCTGCCGGACACGCCAAAATCACCTGCCCGCTACACCAGCACCACTTCGGGGACAAGCCGGAATCACGTGAGGGGCATGCCGGCACAGCCTCTCAGACTGAACCTCGTGCCGGACACCACAGAACCACCTGCCGGACAGACCGGAACCACCTGCCGGACACGCCGGAACCACCGGCTCGACCCGCCGGAACGACCGCTGGACATGCAAAATCACCTGCCGGCTACGCCGGAAACACTTGGCGAACACTCCGGAATCACCTGCCGGGCATGCCGGAACCACCTCTCAGATATGCCAGAACCACGTGCCAATGACCCCGGAAGCACCTGCCGAGCACGCCGGAACCACCTGCTCGACTCGCCAGAACCACCTGCCGGACACGCAGAAATCACCTGCCGGCTGCGCCACAACCAGTTGGGGAACACTTCGGAATCACCTGCCGGGCTTGCTGGAACCACCTGCCGGTCATGCCAAAATCACCTGCCAACTACGACAGTACCACTTGGCGGGCACTGTGGAAACACCTGTCGGGCCGGCCGGAACCACATCTCAGACGTGCCAGAACCATGTGCATGAGATGCTGGAACCACACCCCGAACAGACGGAAAACACCTGCCAGACCCGTCTGAACAACCTGCCGAGCACGCCGGAGCCACCTGCTCGACTCGCCGGAACCACCTACCTGACATGCCCAAATCACCAGCCGGGTATGCCAGAACCACTTGGCGGACACTCCGGAATCATCTGCCGGACATGCCGGAACCAGCTCTCAGACACACCAGAACCACGTGCCGGAGACGCCGGAAGCACCTGCCGAGCATGCCGGAGACACCTGCTCGACTCGCCAGAAACACCTGCCGGACACGCCAAAATCACCTGCCGGGTATGCCAGAACCACCTGGCGGACACTACGGAATCACCTGCCGCGCATGCCGGAACCACCTCTCAGACGTGCCGGAAGCACGTGCCAGACACGCCGGAAACACCTACCGGACAGACCGGAACCACCTGCCGAGCACGCCGGAGCCACCTGTTCGACTCGCTGGAACCACCTGCCGGACAGGCCAATATCAACTGCTGGCTATGCCAGAACCACCTGGGGGACGGTCCGGAATCACCTGCCAGCCATGGCGGAACCACCTCTCAGACGTACCACAACCACCTGCCGGAGAAGCTGGAAACACGTCCTGGACAGACTGGAACCACGTGACGGCCATGCCTGAACCACCTGCCGAGCACGGGGGAACCACCTGCCGGACACGCCAAAATCACCTGCGGGCTACGCCAGAACCACTTGGACGACTCTCCGAAATGACCTGCCGGGCATGTTGGAACCACCTCTCAGACGTGCCAGAAGCACGTGGCGGACAGTCCGGAATCACCTGTTGGGCATACACAACCACCTCTGACACGTACCAGAACCACGTGCCGTGCACGCCGGAACCACCTACTGGACAGACCGGAATCCACTTTTGGGCATGCCGGAACCACCACTCAGATGTGCCAGAAACACGTGCCGGAGACCCCGGAAGCACCTGCCGAGCACGTCGCAACCACCTGCTCAACTCGCCTGAACCACCTGCCGGACACGCCAAAATCACCTGCCCGCTACACCAGCACCACTTCGGGGACAAGCCGGAATCACGTGAGGGGCATGCCGGCACAGCCTCTCAGACTGAACCTCGTGCCGGACACCACAGAACCACCTGCCGGACAGACCGGAACCACCTGCCGGACACGCCGGAACCACCGGCTCGACCCGCCGGAACGACCGCTGGACATGCAAAATCACCTGCCGGCTACGCCGGAAACACTTGGCGAACACTCCGGAATCACCTGCCGGGCATGCCGGAACCACCTCTCAGATATGCCAGAACCACGTGCCAATGACCCCGGAAGCACCTGCCGAGCACGCCGGAACCACCTGCTCGACTCGCCAGAACCACCTGCCGGACACGCAAAAATCACCTGCCGGCTACGCCACAACCAGTTGGGGAACACTTCGGAATCACCTGCCGGGCTTGCTGGAACCACCTGCCGGTCATGCCAAAATCACCTGCCAACTACGCCAGTACCACTTGGCGGACACTGTGGAAACACCTGTCGGGCCGGCCGGAACCACATCTCAGACGTGCCAGAACCATGTGCATGAGATGCTGGAACCACATCCCGAACAGACGGAAAACACCTGCCAGACCCGTCTGAACAACCTGCCGAGCACGCCGGAGCCACCTGCTCGACTCGCCGGAACCACCTACCTGACATGCCCAAATCACCAGCCGGGTATGCCAGAACCACTTGGCGGACACTCCGGAATCATCTGCCGGACGTGCCGGAACCAGCTCTCAGACACACCAGAACCAAGTGCCGGAGACGCCGGAAGCACCTGCCGAGCATGCCGGAGCCACCTGCTCGACTCGCCAGAAACACCTGCCGGACACGCCAAAATCACCTGCCGGGTACGCCAGAACCACCTGGCGGACACTCCGAAATCACCTGTCGCGCATGCCGGAACCACCTCTCAGACGTGCCGGAAGCACGTGCCGGACACGCCGGAATCATCTACCGGACAGACCGGAACCACCTGCCAAGCACGCCGGAGCCACCTGTTCGACTCGCTGGAACCACCTGCCGGACAGGCCAATATCAACTGCTGGCTATGCCAGAACCACCTGGGGGACGGTCCGGAATCGCCTGTCAGCCATGGCGGAACCACCTCTCAGACGTACCAGAACCACCTGCCGGAGAAGCTGGAAACACGTCCTGGACACTCTGGAACCACCTGCCGGCCAAGCCTGAACCACCTGCCAAGCACAACGGAACAATCTGCCAGACACGCCAAAATCACCTGCGTGTTATGCCAGAACCACTTGGAGGACTCTCTGGGATGACCTGCCGGGCATGCCGGAACCACCTCTCAGACGTGCCAGAACCATGTGGCGGACAGTCCGGAATCACCTGTTGGGCATGCGCAACCACCTCTGAGACGTACCAGAACCACATGCCGTGTAGGCTGGAACCACCTACCGGACAGACCGGAATCACCTTTCGGGCATGCCGGAACCACCTGTCAGATGTGCCAGAAACACGTGCCGGAGACGCCGGAAGCACCTGCCAAGCACGTTGGAACCACCTGCTCAACTCGCCTGAACCACCTGCCGGACATGCCAAAATCACCTGCCGACTATGCCAGAACCACTTGGCGAACACTCCGGAATCACTTGCCGGGCATGCAGGAACCACCTCTCAGACATGCCAGAACCCCGTGCCAATGACCCCGGAAGCACCAGCCGAGCACGCCGGAACCACCTGCTCGACTCGCCAGAACCACCTGCCGATCACGCAAAAATCACCTGCCGGCTACGCCACAACCAGTTGGTGAACACTTTGGAATCACCTGCCAGGCTTGCTGGAACCACCTGCCAGTCATGCCAAAATCACCTGCCAACTACGCCAGAACCGCTTGGCGGACACTGCGGAAACACCTGTCGGGCCGGCTGGAACCACATCTCAGACGTGCCAGAAACGTGTTCATGAGATGCTGGAACCACACCCCGAACAGACGGATACCACCTGCCAGAACCGCCTGAACCACCTGCTGAGCACGCCGGAACCACCTGCTCGACTCACCGGTACCACCTCCCTGACACGCCAAAATCACCTGCTGGGTATGCCAGAACCACTTGGCGGACACTCCGGAATCATCTGCCGGACATGCCGGAACCAGCTCTCAGACACACCAGAACCAAGTGCCGGAGACGCCGGAAGCACCTGCCGAGCATGCCGGAGCCACCTGCTCGACTTGCCAGAAACACCTGCCAGACACGCCAAAATCACCTGCCGGGTACGCCAGAACCACCTGGCGGACACTAAGGAATCACCTGCCGCGCACGCGGGACGCCCCCAGGTCGCGTGCCGGAAGCACGTGCCGGACACGCCGGAATCACCTACCATAGAGAAAGGAACCACCTGCCGAGCATGCCGGAGCCACCTGCTCGACTCGCTAGGCAACACCTCCCGGACACGCCAAAAGCACCTGCCGGGTATGCCAGAACCACCTGGCGGACACTACGGAATCACCTGCCGCGCATGCCGGAACCACCTCTCAGACGTGCCGGAAGCACGTGCCAGACACGCCGGAAACACCTACCGGAACACACCGGAACCACCTGCCGAGCACGTCGGAGCCACCTGTTCGACTCGCTGGAACCACCTGCCGGATAGGCCAATATCAACTGCTGGCTATGCCAGAACCACCTGGGGGACGGTCCGGAATCACCTGCCAGCCATGGCGGAACCACCTCTCAGACGTACCAGAACCACCTGCCGGAGAAGCTGGAAACACGTCCTGGACAGACTGGAACCACGTGACGGCCATGCCTGAACCACCTGCCGAGCACGGGGGAACGACCTGCCGGACACGCCAAAATCACCTGCGGGCTATTCCAGAACCACTTGGACGACTCTCCGAAATGACCTGCCGGGCATGTTGGAACCACCTCTCAGACGTGCCAGAAGCACGTGGCGGACAGTCCGGAATAACCTGTTGGGCATACGCAACCACCTCTGACACGTACCAGAACCACGTGCCGTGCACGCCGGAACCACCTACCGGACAGACCGGAATCCACTTTTGGGCATGCCGGAACCACCAGTCAGATGTGCCAGAAACACGTGCCGATGACGCCGGAAGCACCTGCCGAGCACGTCGCAACCACCTGCTGACTCGCTCTGAACCACCTGCCGGACACGCCAAAATCACCTGCCCGCTACACCAGCACCACTTCGGGGACAAGCCGGAATCACGTGAGGGGCATGCCGGCACAGCCTCTCAGACTGAACCTCGTGCCGGACACCACAGAACCACCTGCCGGACAGACCGGAACCACCTGCCGGACACGCCGGAACCACCGGCCGACCCGCCGGAACGACCGCTGGACATGCAAAATCACCTGCCGGCTACGCCGCAAACACTTGGCGAACACTCCGGGATCACCTGCCGGGCATGCCGGAACCACCTCTCAGATATGCCAGAACCACGTGCCAATGACCCCGGAAGCACCTGCCGAGCACGCCGGAACCACCTGCCGACTCGCCGGAACCACCTGCCGGACACGCAAAAATCACCTGCCGGCTACGCCACAACAAGTTGGGGAACACTTCGGAATCACCTGCCGGGCTTGCTGGAACCACCTGCCGGTCATGCCAAAATCACCTGCCAACTACGCCAGTACCACTTGGCGGACACTGTGGAAACACCTGTCGGGCCGGCCGGAACCACATCTCAGACGTGCCAGAACCATGTGCATGAGATGCTGGAACCACACCCCGAAGATACGGAAAACACCTGCCAGACCCGTCTGAACGACCTGCCGAGCACGCCGGAGCCACCTGCTCGACTCGCCGGAACCACCTACCTGACATGCCCAAATCACCAGCCGGGTATGCCAGAACGACTTGGCGGACACTCCGGAATCATCTGCCGGACATGCCGGAACCAGCTCTCAGACACACCAGAACCACGTGCCGGAGACGCCGGAAGCACCTGCCGAGCATGCCGGAGCCACCTGCTCGACTCGCCAGAAACACCTGCCGGACACACCAAAATCACCTGCCGGGTACGCCAG